>NC_057795.1:518519314-518598623 GCF_018294505.1 Triticum aestivum | reverse complement strand
AATGTACATAGTACGAGACTTAATATCGATGTTTCAATTCGGTGTACATTGTAAGATTTGAACCGAGGACTAGGCATACGGGTAATTATTTCAAATTCATGCCAAACTAAGTTTCGAAAAGTTGACATTGACTCAATTTGTTGTGCTATTTTGTAGGTCATATGTTTGAATCCATCCAAAAGTTTTCTCACTACCATGGTGTTCATCATATACATATGAATTTGTATTAAAAGAGTAGCGTGGATAAAGTGAAATGCGAAATCCATGTTAGAATTGGAGATCGCTACGTGACACACACTCTAATTGAAATAACTAACTACGTGACACACACTCTAATTCAAATAACTAATTATGTGACACACACTCTAATCCATGTTAGCGTGGGTACCGTTTTGATTTTTTTCAAATAACTCCTCATTAATTAATTTATAGTACTCCCTCTATTCACTTTTATAAGACCTTGAAGACATTTCAGACAATGTGCAAAACAGTTCATTTTAAGTTGTCTGAAACGACTTACAAAAGTGAACGGATGGAGTATCTCGTTTCGAATGACTAATTATTGCAAGGAAAACATGGGCATGGTAATACATACAGATTCGTTTGCAAATGAAAGAAGATTCGTTTGCATTCTCAAATGTAGGCACACCAGGCAGACCAGGGTCGTGTCGGGGTGGACGCTGCTTCGGTGCCTTAAAGGCAACTGCCCTTGGGTGACTGACATGTGGGCCAGCCACCTGTTGGGCCCACATGTCATGGACACGAAGGCAGGTGCCTTAAGGCACCGAAGCATAGTCCTGTCGGGGTGATCGCGTGTGTCGGACGGACGCGTAGCACCCGGCCACCCCCCCCCCCCAAAGGACGACGACAATATAAGTTCACGCTTCCATGTTTCGGATTGAAATATCTGGCGGCCCCAATTCCAGCCCTGCAAAATCTCTCTTCTCCACTGCCCCCTTCAGCGCCCAGATTGCTCAAATCCCTAATTTGGCGCCAACCCTCGAATCGCCCCTCGTCTCGTCTCTTTCCCCACCGTTCCCCACCTCCGTGCCAGACAATGACGACGAAGACGATGGTCGCGCTTCACCACCCCATCGGAGCTACCTCATCTACGCCCTCGTTCACCGCACCGGGTGGTCCACCGACAACATCGGCCGCCGCAACTGACGTGCCTCACAGACACCGAGTTCCACCGCATCAGGTGCACTTCACCGACACCGTCTCTTAGCTCATCGGGGCTACTTCACCGAGCACATCATCGCACCTCCGCCCCCCGAGGCCGTTGGGGCTTCACCAACGGTCTCGTCCACCGCATCGTAGCGCTCCGCTGCCACTCAAGATCTGCATCCGTGTGCGGCCAGCCAACGCCAGCGCATCACCCTCAACGGCTCTGAAGTGACCCACACTCTAGCTAGGCGAGCATGCCCAAACGCTGGCCCGAACTAGGTATCCACACATCACTCCCTTGTGCACTGTTCCGACGATGTTTGGATATCCTTTCACTGCTCTCTTAGCTTACACGCCCATGCAACTCTGACTTTAACTCTTATTTCTTCTGGAGATATCATCTGAAACAAGCAAGTCCATTTTTTAGCGAAGCATGATGGTGCTACGGGATCTGGTACACATCCTGCACACCCGTATAACCTTCTAAGTATCTGTCCTCCGGTACAACATCAACGTCGATTCCTCTTATTTGATCAACCATTCGCCGTGTCAAAAATGCAGAGGGGGATGGAAGGAGCACAAGTCCTGCACATCCAAGCAAGTGGTAACATGGACTTGTACATGGAACATCCCAAGCGCAAGCAGAGCTGCAGTGAGCCTGTACAATGAGCTAGCGTAAGTCCCTGCATTTCATTTAATTTGTACTGGCATTCGTGTATGATTTGTGTGCAGTGGCTGATCCACGAATTCAAGTTACCAAGGGTGAACATTTAACTTAAAAAATACGAAGGCACTTGCACTCCGGAAATCAACATAACTTGAGAAATGTGAAGCTACATGCACTTCGAAAACCAGCTAATGATCCAAAGTAGTTCAGATTATAAACACTAAATGATGCAAGCACCAAAAAACACAAAATGCAACATGGTGTACAAGGACTACAAACATGGTCTATACCTGCTTGAATTATTCTTTCTCTGGCTGAAAATATCGAAGTGTAATTGCACGTATAACCAGTGCGGAAACTGCATATCAATATATCTATCCTGCACAAGTATGCCAATAGTTTCAAACAACAGATTAGAAAAGTATTTATGCTATGTTGTCATGATACGGGGACTTTCTGGTAGATGGCCTCGACGTTTCCTCAGGCTATGAAAATGCACTATAATTTGCTTGTCATCAATGCCTGCAAATCTATGTCTCTCTCAACATAGTAGATCATCATTAGACACTAAATCCTTCAATGAGCTTGCAAAATGCTTGCATTAGATCCCTCATTAGACACTATATGTTCATCACCAGAAGCATGTAAAATGTTTGCATCAAATCCTTCATTAGTAGTCTGTTCATTAGACACTTCAGGCTCAAGAACAACATGAGCTTGTATGTTTGCACTGGAAACTTGATTAGATACATCAGATTCAGTCAGTTCAGTATTGATTGGGGGAGTTATAAAATAAGTAGAAATTGGTTTCATTTTCTCATAGATTTCCTACATACAAGCAGTTTTACAACAATGTCAGGTTTAACTATTGGCCAGAAATTGAAGAGTTGAATTAGATATAATTAGGGATGTGATGTACCTGCTCGTTGCACATGCTACTCTTGCAAACTGCGACTGTCCATTTGCGCAAGCTCGATGCCATGCCCGTGCTGCCGCCGCTGCCTCCCACGCAGGCTACACCCAGGGTTGGATCTTCATCTTCTTGTACTTCCGTTCGCTTGAAGCCCGGCGACCGCCCTCCAACGAGGGCGCGAGGAAGTGATGTGTTGGTCTGTCCAGCAGCGGCTAGGTTAGGAGAAAACCAGACTGGAGGCTGGAGCGAATGAATTGGGATTTTTCCTGCTGTTGATCGATATGGGAGGCGCTCATTTGGGCCGTGAGCCTACTATAGGGCCTGCCTTGCACTTATGTTATTGGCCCATCCAAATGGAAACATTTTTCTTCATTTTTTACATTGCTTGCTCGTGCGTTGGGACGAACAAAACTAGCATGGGCCAACCTGGACGACTCAAACTAAGTGCACACTTTCCAGCCACCTAAGGCGGCCGCCCATACCAGCCCCTATGGTGGCGTCGCCCCTTTTTGCGTGTATGATTTGATAGTGAAAAATATTCTAGTGGCGCTTTTGATTTACCCACATAATGGTTGAATTGCTTGTTTCTATGAACTGAGTTCGCCAATAATGTGAAGGATGCCAGTCTTTTCATCCTATTGTAGATTGCTTAGATCTCGATATGCCAAAAGTAATCGCATGAAATATACAGTAAAAGCCAGTGTGATGTGTTTGGCTACAACTAGTCTGACTACACGTCCTCATATAACATATCAAGGATGCACCATCTTACCAGATTAACCATTCGACTTACCATGCAGTATGGGAAGAAAGAAGTATTGGGACTGCGTATCCAAGCAATTGATGCCATGGACTCCTTCGTACAACCTTGTAAGCGAAAAAGAAGTTGCAGTGTGCCTATACAAAGAACTAGCATAAGTTTAGTTACCTGCTTCCCAGAATTTTAGTTAGCCACTTATTGCAAAATTGTTCAATTACGTTGCTTGGCTTAATTTAGTTTGCTACTGATTACATAATGGCACAGCCTGTTAATCGTATTGTAGACTACGCCTATCTATGTGTTTGATACTTACTGTTAAGAATTACCTGTTTGCCTTAACTTAAATATCTACTTGTTTGTTTAACTGCTTTGCTGCTGCAACAGTGGGTTACAATGATGTTAATAACTACTTTTCAGCATCCAATTGAAACTCTTTAATTCCTTGTTTGTTTAACTGGTTTGCTGTTATAACTCCCAGTTGAGATGTTTTGCTAATTTCAACTTTTCTGAATCCAATCAGAACTTTAATGGCAAAACAGGTTAGCCCAAGATCAAAGAGCGAGGTCCCCATGGACGTTGCATCATCCCACAGCAGTGGCACCAACCCAATCGTGCATTATGAATTGCCAACTGCTGATGCTCTAGAGGCTAAACTAGTGGTAGAAAGAGATTCTATTTCTGCACTTAGAGATGAAGTTGACATGTTGAGGAAGTAAACAGCACAATCACAAGCAGTACTCAAGACAATCACAAACAGCACAATCACATGTTGAGGATTTCGAAACGAAGCAAGCTGAGACTGACCAGATTGTTAAGGTCCTGAAGGAAAAAAGGAAATTAAATTCCTACTTGGTAAATCATAGGTGAAATGTTCTTTCCATAGTTGAATAACCTTTGTGTTGTCTGTTCATGTAATCAATCAAACCATTTGTTTTAGAGATCATGTAATAATTTTTTTTGGTTTGTAATTTTATTTGAGCACAAGTCTGTATTAATTGATAAGACTCGTAGACATTTCATTTGGATTGCTGTGCCAGACCTACAAATATGCCAATCAGGCTGAATGTGCATTCAGCAATAATAGTAGTATAGATGGACCATAAGTGGCACGCATCGGAAAGGGCCAAGATGCTGGCTAAAAAAAGGATGCTATTGTAGCCAAAAAAAGTAAAGGGGACTGGCTTATGTATGTTAGTTGATATTATTGATCCATATACTCTATAAGTGTTTATATGTCTGTTAGTTTTGTACATTCTTGGTTGATTGACTTGGTATTTGAATATTGATACATCGCTTGTGTACATATCTAAATGGGAGTACACATTATGCTGCGTGTGACATTTGAGTTGGACATGAAGCGTTCCAAATATTCGAATTCACCTTAAACTAGATTCTAGTTTCTGAATATGAGTATCGGCATTTGTAAACCATATTCATATATGACAGTGGAATACATCTTTGTCGTCCTTTTGAAGATATATAAAAACACATAGAATGATTTATAAAGATTCATATAGGAATACAAAGTGGATTCGAATTTAGTTGCCAGGGTAAACGTGGATGCTTATTGTCCCAAAATTCGAAAGAAGCAGCAAAATGTCCACTCCCACGTCGGCTGCCCGAAGCCAAGTGTTTGGGAGATGGAAATTACTGTCTACCCATTACACAGACAATCCATCGGCCCGATTTCCACTGCTCTAAATAGGTGTAGGTTAGTAACTTCAATTAGACGTGACACGACCGCCTCTGAGCCCATTCTGACACAGTGGGCGTCAAACATGGGTGACAAAACACATTTGATTCAAGCTCGTCTGAAAGACCTCTGTTTCTCCCTCCATTCCCCATTCATACACGGTGGGCGGCAAAACAAACTCGACTCGGCCGAAATCGATGTAGGCAAATATTTTCAATAGGGGCAGGTTTGTAACTTCACTCAGACGTGACACAACCGCCCTACCTGTCAGCCCCGTTCATACACCATGGGCGCCAACCATGGGCGCCAACCACCCTCTCCTCGCCCGAAATCGCTCTGGCAAATATTGGCGAGATGCGAGATTACCATCCTATCCCCAACCGACAAGACGTCCAAATTTTAAACGGGGGCTAAGTTCGTAACTTTCCCATATTTAAGACAGGTGCGTCCCAAAAACATGGTTCCTCGTACCTCTCCCTCCATTTTCCCATTCATACACCGTCCGCGCTAGAACACCACATCCCCACACCAGCCTCCATCCGCCACCCCATCCATCACTGCCGTCCTCCACCACATCCATCGCCACCGTCCTCCACCATGCCGGAGCGCCTACCAAGTCCGCGTCATCCACTGCTAGAGATGGACATTTCTCATCCACGACAATGGACCAATAGCCTTGCATCGCATCCTCTCGCTTCATCGGCACCGTCGTCTTGTTTGTCGGGGCCGCTCACACGACCTTCTCTTCCACCGCAACGGGACTTATCCCCTGATGCACCCGTCTACCATCGCAGATCTGCTTCAACGCCACCGACAGCCATCGCATCCCCGATGCCTACATGGCGCCGCAAGAGAGGTGGTACTTCATATCTCCTCAACTTTTTGATCTCAACCAGAAAATAGATCTTAACTTGGTTACACTACTTTCTTTTCATCTCTTAGAATTTAGTTCTTAGTTCGAAGCAAACAATGGATGCTAAATATCATTTCTCCGGTTTGTAGCTTCAAATCTGCCATGGCACAACCATAATACAGTTTAATTGATCATGCTTAGGGTTTAATTGATCATGTTGGTTCCGTGGTGGTTTCTTTAATAGAAATCGGAGGGGAAACCCTCTTTTGCTAAAAAAATATGCTTAGAGTTTCCCCCTTTTATGATCACTATATGATCAGAATACGTGCTTCGTGTCATAATAACACTGCTCCACCCATCAAGCTAAAAAAGCTTAGATGTTCAAATACGAATATGATATTATTAAAACAAAGTTGTTTAATTGGCCAGCTAAATGTTCCTAAATTAGTTTCGAAAATGCATGTTCGCCGCTCGGGTGTGTATCTCTACAGGGTGCCCACGGTGGGCCGGCCCACCTTGGGATTTTGGGTTGTCCCAGACCCCGATTCCCCTCTGTTCTCCTGCGCGCTTCCGATCTCTACTCGCCCCCAGCCACCTGCCTCGCCGACGACTTGCTGTCCCCGGACGGCATGACTCTAGGAGGAGACGCCGGACTAACAGGAGGCCAGGAGCCGCTCGCCCAACAGCGTAACCGCTGCCCGGGCACGCCGCCGTGCCTACCTTCCTAGTCTGTTCAGGGCTCAGGTGTGCAACACCCACCAAGCCAACCCGATTTATCCTGAGATACGTCCTCAACATTCAGCAGCCACTCCTCATCATCCATTTTCTAATTGATTCATTACTCATTAGGCAGGACTGTCATTAGGGTTTATTGTGTGCTCAGTGCTACCTATACTTAATGGTTCAGATGTATTTCAGTAATCTTTAGTACCTCTAAAGTTCACAGGGTTTTCAAAATTCCGGCCCTCAGGACAGAAGCTAGTCATTTTGGATTGTTGGTCGTAGTGACATTGACCCAGATTACTATTGCAAGCCAGGTTTGTTGACAATTTTACTTGTCTTTCTTACTCATTCGATATAATATCCAATTATTCATGTCGATTAGTTGCAAACAATAAGTGCTAGACAAACTTCTTCATTCAGATTTTGGACGGTCTCTTACTGCAGTTACAATTCTGCATACTTGTCCTACTCACAAGTAAATGATTGATTCACTACATCTATGCTTGCCTTGTCATATTTGTTGTCAATATTCATTTAGATTCAGACAGTTGTGGAGAAACTAAAGGATGACATGCAGGAGAGGAAGGGAAAGACTACCACTAATGTCTTTGCCAGAGTGCCTAGAGCTCAGAGGTCAGCTGTTGTGCCAGTGCCAGATACTAGAGCAACATCTTCAGCACCAGCTACTGCCCCTTCAACTCCAGTGCAACCAGCTTCAACATCTACTCCAGCACCCTCTACATCAACTGAGGCCTTCGTCCAAGGAGCCATCTCTACACCACCAACTGAAGATCAAGCCTGAGAGTCGATCTAGCACTATGCATTTTCTATGAATTTTTTGATAACTTGTTGCCAAAGGGGAAGAAAAATGTATAGATCACAGATTTCGAGAGAGAGAGAGTGTTGCTTTTGTTCTCTCTTGCTTTGTTGGTTAAACTTGTTTGCTTTTGATTGGTTGAGATACTATGCTTGTGAGACATTGATAATCATGTGTTTGATCATAAGCTACACTTATGCATCTTTGATGATATTATCCTATCTATCTTATGTGATCATTCACTTTGCTTGGTGATGAGTGCATGTATTCAATACTTATCATTTTGAGCGCTCCACCAAGATGTATGTGACATGGAAGAGTAACCCATGAGCCTAATTCATTGTGCATTTGCAGTCCAAAGCAAATTTTAAATTATGCACAAATTTAGGGGGAGCTCTTGCCTATCACATACTTCTCAAAGCGATGATGTTTTTATTCTTATTATCATTTGTCGAAGCTTTGATCTATATGTTGTCATCAATTACCAAAAAGGTGGAGATTGAAAGTGCAACTATCCCTAGGTGGTTTCGGTAATTCATAACAACATATAGCTCATTAAGCTAATGCTATTCCAAGACTATTATTTCAGGAAAGCTCAATGAATGGCATGGCATGGATGATGAAAGTGGATCCCTCAAAATACTAAGGACAAATGATTGGCTCAAGCTCAAAAGCTCAAGACTCTTCATTTTATATTTTAGTGATCCAAGATCACATTGAGTCTATAGGAAAAGCCAATACTATCAAGGAGGGATGAGGTGTTGCTTAATGAGCCTCTTGCTTCATGTGCTTTGTGATATGCTCCAAAACCCTCAGTTACTTTCCCACATCCACAAATGACCTAAACCCAAAGCCAAAATCGGTCACACCGATTCTTCCTATCCGGCGCCACCGATTCCAAAAGTCATAGCCACTGCCACAAACCCTAAGCAAATCGGTCTTACCGATAGGGATCTCGGTCTCACCGAGATGGCATTGTAATCTCTCTGTTTCCCTTCGTAACGTTTCGGTCTAACCAAAGTGAGCGATCGGTCCCACCGAGATTGCAATGTAAACTCTCTGTTTCCCTTTTGTAACATTTCAGTCTCACCGAAAAGAGCAAATCGGTCCCACCGAGTTTACCTGACCAACTCTCTGGAAAGCTTATTACCAAAATCGGTTTCACCGAGTTTGTGTAATCGGTCTTACCGAGATCACGTTATGCCCTAACCCTAACCGAATCGGTCTCACCGAGATGCATGTCAGTCCCACCGTAAATCACTAACGGTCACTAGGTTTACTAAATCGGTCTGACCGAGTCTGTTGAATCGGTCCCACCGAGTTTGGTAAATTGTGTGTAACGGTTAGATTTTGTGTGGAGGCTATATATACCCCTCCACCTCCTCTTCATTCGTTGAGAGAGCCATCAGACTAAACCTACACTTCCAACTTAGAATTTCTGAGAGAGAACCACCTACTCATGTGTTGAGGCCAAGATATTCCATTCCTACCATATGAATCTTGATCTCTAGCCTTCCCCAAGTTGCTTTCCACTCAAACCCTCTTTCCACCAGATCCAAATCCTATGAGAGAGTGTTGAGTGTTGGGGAGACTATCATTCGAAGCACAAGAGCAAGGAGTTCATCATCAACGCACCATTTGTTACTTATTGGAGAGTGGTGTCTCCTAGATTGGCTAGGTGTCACTTGGGAGCCTCCGACAAGATTGTGGAGTTGAACCAAGGAGTTTGTAAGGGAAAGGAGCTCGCCTACTTCGTGAAGATCTACCGCTAGTGAGGCAAGTCCTTCGTGGGCGACGGCCATGGTGGGATAGACAAGGTTGCTTCTTCGTGGACCCTTCGTGGGTGGAGCCCTCCGTGGACTCGCGCAGCCGTTACCCTTCGTGGGTTGAAGTCTCCATCAACGTGGATGTACGATAGCACCACCTATCGGAACCACGCCAAAAACATCCGTGTCTCCAATTGCGTTTGAATCCTCCAAACCCATCCCTTTACTTTCTTTCAAGTTGCATGCTTTAATTTCCGCTGCCTATATACTCTTTTGCATGCTTGCTTGAATAGTGTGATGATTGCTTGACTTGTCCTAAGATAGCTAAAATCTGCCAAACTCTAAAATTGGGAAAAGGTTAAGTTTTTAATTGGTTAAGTAGTCTAATCACCCCCCCCTCTAGACATACTTCAAGGTCCTATAAGTGGTATCAGAGCTTTGGTATCCATTTGCTTTGAATTCCATAGCTTTTGGTGGTCATAGCCTTGGTTTCACAACCTAGGAGAGTATGGCGTCTAGCGAGGGAAATTATCACCGTAGAGGTCCTTACTTTGATGGTACTAATTTTGCTAGTTGGAAGCATAAGATGAAAATGCATATTCTCGGACATAACCCCGCCGTTTGGGCAATTATTTGTATTGGCTTGCAAGGTGAATTCTTTGATGGGAGAGAACCGAACCGTGAAGCGAATGCGGAAGAATTGAAGATGCTGCAATACAACGCTCAAGCTTGTGATATCATCTTCAACGGATTGTGCCCCGAAGAATTCAACAAAATCAGCCGTCTTGAGAATGCAAAGGAAATTTGGGATACTTTGATTGATATGCATGAAGGTATCGAATCCGTCAAGGAATCCAAGTTGGATGTGCTCCAAAGTCAACTTGACAAGTTCAAAATGAAGGATGGTGAAGGTGTTGCTGAAATGTACTCTAGGCTTGCTCTTATCACAAATGAGATTGTCGGCTTAGAGAGTGAAGAGATGACCGACAAATTCATCATCAAGAAGATCCTAAGAGCATTGGATGGAAAGTATGATACCATGTGCACATTGATTCAAATGATGCCAAACTACAAAGATCTCAAGCCAACGAAAGTCATTGGAAGAATTGTTGCTCATGAGATGTCACTCAAGGATAAGGAGGAACTTCACAACAAGTCAAGTGGTGCTTACAAAGCCTCAAGTGAAGCCCCCACATCATCAAGTGAGAAACAAACCTTCAATGAAGAATTGAGCTTAATGGTGAAGAACTTCAACAAAATCTACATGAGTAGAAGCAAAGAAAGAAGCTCCAAGTCAAGGTTTTATCATCACAAAAGATCTTCTAGTCGAGAGCGCAATTGCTACAAGTGTGGGAGGCCTGGACACTACTCCAATGAGTGTACGGCACCCTACAAAAGAAGAGAAGATTCTCCAAAAAGAAGAAGCAAAAGAGAAGAATCACCACCAAGAGAGAGGAGGAGTAGAAATGATCGTTATGAACGAAGACCCTCACGGAGAAGCAAGGATTCAGAAAGGAAGGACAAGTCATCAAGGAGCTACACAAAACGAAGACATCAAGCTCATGTTGGTGAATGGGTATCCGGCTCCGACTCCGACAATCACTCCGAGAGAAGCTATCACTCCGGCTCCGAATATACTCAAGATGAAGGTGTTGACGGTCTAGCACTTGTGTGAACCAACTCCTACGACATATTTGATTCACCAAATGAAGGAATTGGAAGATGCTTCATGGCCAAAGGTCCAAAGGTAACACATCCTGAGTATGTTGATTTCAATAGTGATGAAGATGACTTGCTTGTGGATGATGATTTACTTGTTGACAACTCTAGTGATGAATACTATGATGAAACGTCAATTAATCATGCTAATCAAGATAAAACGAATGACAATGATAAGGAGAAGATTGAGCTTCTAACTAAAGAACTAAACACTCTTAAGTTGGCTCATGAAACTATCTTCGAAAATCATCGATAACTTTTAAGGACTCGTGAGAAGTTACGCTTTGAAAAGCTCAATCTTGAGCAAGAGCATGAGTTCTTAAAAGCAATCAATGATGATCTCTGTAAGAAAAGTTCTTCTTACATTGCCAAGCGTTTACTCTTATCTACTTACATGCCTCAAGTCAATTCTAGTAACAAGTACAAGAAATATGCTTCCTCTAGTAGTAACAATAATAATAATGTCAAATCCAATAATGTTGCTTCTAGTAGTTCTCTTGATTCCACTAATGATTCTCTTAGCCAAGTTACACTTGAGCAAGAAAATAGCTTATTGAAGGGAATTATAGAGAAAGGTGTTTACAAGAGCCTTGCCGGGAGTAAGCAATTCAAGGAAATTGTACGCAAGCAAGGAAGACACCGGAAGAATCAAGGTGTTGGTTTTGAACGAAAGTTCAATGCCAATGGAGTTGAGTGGGAAGAATATCAATACCCCAAGACGAAGTTTGTTCCTCAACAAGAGAAGTACGATCCTACTTCCTTCAAGGGAACACAAGCTCAAGATGATCTTCCACCACAAGACCACAAGAACAAAGGCAATGACAAGCTTCAAGAAGAGATTGATGCATTTGAAGAAGCACCTAAAGCCTCGTTCAAGTGGATTCCCAAGACTACGTCAAGTTCTACTTCATCAAGTACAACTACAACTCCAAGGATTCCCATCAAGATGATGTGGATCCCGAAGAAGAAGAACTAGAGAGTTCTTGAGGGTGACTCCGCCAACATTCTTCACGCATATCATTATGGCAAGAACAAGTGCAATCAACTTCCACATCCTGCACTAGTTCAAGGAGTCACAAACCCTCATGTTGGTAAGGCAAGGGACAAGGTAACCTAATGTTTTCATGGACATCATCTTGTGTGTGCATCACTCTATGTCTATGGATATTCTTGTTTGTTCCTTGTGGGACTAACCCATGTAGGTAAGTTGAAAGTGCAACTCACTCCAAAGGATTGCTCCAAATGATCTACATCAACATTGAGCATCCACATCTTCAACACCTACATGAAGTCATCATTGAAAAAACCCAAGGTTAGTTCATCCCTCTAAGGGGGGATCTCACATCTAGGGGGAGCTTAACTCTAAAAATTGAGTCAAAGCAACTCTAATGGTGTGAACACATCAATGCATTATGTAAAAGTGGTAACCCCACTTGAGCTTAAACGGTGAGTATGACCTATGATCAAATGTTCTCATTTGACTCCTAAGTCAATATACTCATATATAGATGACCTAGTCATCGCCAATTGTTTGATAGATGCTAGAATTGGTTGTGCATGCTTTGCCACATATTTCATTTGCTATCTTATTATGTGCGCATGTTGGTGCATATTTTACTCATTCAAGGACATCCACTTGTTGTTTTGATTGTTTGGATCTTTCTTCTTTTGGACAAGTGGATGGACAAGAATGTCTAAGAACTTTCTCTAGCTATCTATGCTTTTCTCGTCTCAAACTCTATTCATGCTACATCACAAAATTTGATCAAGTCAGATTCGAACCACTCTGTGTGAGGAGCACTCGGAGTCCCCGATTTGTCATAGACTTAAACTTCCAAAACCTCTTTGTGACTCTCGGTCTGACCGATTCCTCCACTCCGGTCCAACCGAGATCATTAAGTTGATCTGAGTTTTCAATATCGGTGCCACCGATTTGAACTTTTCGGTCACACCGAGTTGCTGTAACTGAACATAGTTATGCATCTCGGTGCCACCGAGTTGTTCCACTCGGTCACACCAACAGGGTCGAGCTATATATAGTCACGGGCAAAAAATTTGGAAATTCCTCCGAACCCCTTCGCCTGCGCAATAGCTCGCTCTGCCATCGAAGGTCTCCGGATAGTCTCCTCGTTGCCAGCCGCCTCCTGTAGCTGGTCTCCGCCGCCGTCCACGGAATTCAACCCCATCGTTGTCGCTGTAGCGAGTTCATCGCCGAACTAGGGTATGGACTCGATATTTGTGCTATCCACATCTGATTCCTAGCACATTGTACTCTTATTGAATCTTGCCATGATTGAAACAATTCTATCCAGCCAAAGTAGTCCGTAGAGTAGATTAGATTCAAATTTTTAGGGTTAGGTTTCCGCCGAAACCATCTCGGACCCACCGAGTTGAAAAACTCGGTCTCACCGATTTGGCTTATGCCATTGCACTAGTGACTCTAGGTCTGACCGAGAATTACTAATCGGTGCGACCGATTTTAGGATTCTGTGAAACCCTAGCAGTCTCGGTGCCACGGAACTGTGACTCGGTCCAACCGAGTTCACCAGTTTAGGTTCCAAAAGCTGCTTCGGTATCACCGAGTTTGAAAATCGGTTGATCCAAAATGCTTTCTGTGGAAAACTAAAACTGAATTTTTGAATCATTCTTTTGCAAAAATCTCTGCATTTTGTGATGCTCGTCCATTCTATCTCATCTATAACTCTTCACAGGGTCAGCAGTCAGTTTTTGCAGCATGTCAGACCAGAGTGACAGCCAGAACAGGTCAGCAGAGCAGATTCACATGAGTGAGGGCACTAGTCCCTCCAGCACTTCAGATGAAGGGAGCAGAAGCACTCCTAGCAACCTGCCTAAGGCTGCTACTAGGCAAAGGAGAAAGAGAACCTCAGACTCAGAGGATGAGGACTATAGAGCTGAAGAAGATGAGGCTACTTCCAAGAAAGTGGTGCTCAAGAAGAAAATGGGACACAATACCATGGCACACATCTACAAGGAGATCCCAGACAAAGCCCTAGAGACTTTCTCTTTTGGATCAGTCCATTTTTTGTTGTCAGGGCTGCCAACTATCAATTGGATTCTGAGGCACACTCTGTTGCCCAAGTCTGGTGACCACAACATGATCAGAGGGCATGCCATCAATATGTTGCATTTATTTGATGTGCCACAGAAATTCAAAGTCATGAGCCTTATAGTTGAAACCATTAAGAGGACTGCAGCAGATCAGAAGAGGAGCTGTGGATATGCACCTCAAATTCAGGAGTTGATTAACTCAAAGATGGGAACCGGCAAATATCTATTGGATAGGGAACATTTTCCACTCTATCCAGACTTTGAAGACAATGAGGTTGTCATGAATGAGGATGATCGATCATCAGTTCAAGCTCAAGATAAGAAGGAGAAGGCAAGGAAGGAGAAGGCTGCCAAGATGCCAACTCAAGAGGAGGCATCTGAGTATTTCTTGAAGAACAAGTAGGAGCAGCTTGGTTACTTGATAGCATCATCTCTGAGGATTGAGAAGGGATTGGCCACCCTCACTCAGAATCAGGAGAGCCTGGAGAGAATCATGGAACTCAAATTTCATGATCTTGATGTCAAGGTAACTCAGATTCAGACAGTTGTGGAGAAACTGCAGGATGACATGCAGGAGAGGAAGGGAAAGACTACCACTAATGTCTTTGCCAGAGTGCCTAGAGCTCAGAGGTCAGCTGTTGTGCCAGTGCCAGATACTAGAGCAACATCTTCAGCACCAGCTACTGCCCCTTCAGCTCCAGTGCAACACTCTTCAACATCTACTCCAGCACCCTCTACATCAACTGAGGCCTTCGTCCAAGGAGCCATCTCTACACCACCAACTGAAGATCAAGCCTGAGAGTCGATCTAGCACTATGCATTTTCTATGAATTTTTTGATAACTTGTTGCCAAAGGGGGAGAAAAATGTATAGATCATAGATTTCGAGAGAGAGAGAGAGTGTTGCTTTTGTTCTCTCTTGCTTTGTTGGTTAAACTTGTTTGCTTTTGATTGGTTGAGATACTATGCTTGTGAGACATTGATGATCATGTGTTTGATCATAAGCTAGACTTATGCATGTTTGATGATATTATCCTATCTATCTTATGTGATCATTCACTTTGCTTGGTGATGAGTGCATGTATTCAATACTTATCATTTTGAGCGCTCCACCAAGATGTATGTGACATGGAAGAGTAACCCATGAGCCTAATTCATTGTGCATTTGCAGTCCAAAGTAAATTTTAAACTATGCACAAATTTAGGGGGAGCTCTTGCCTATCACATACTTCTCAAAGCGACGATGTTTTTATTCTTATTATCATTTGTCGAAGCTTTGATCTATATGTTGTCATCAATTACCAAAAAGGTGGAGATTGAAAGTGCAACTATCCCTAGGTGGTTTTGGTAATTCATAACAACATATAGCTCATTGAGCTAATGCTATTCCAAGACTATTATTTCAGGAAAGCTCAATGAATGGCATGGCATGGATGATGAAAGTGGATCCCTCACAATACTAAGGACAAAGGATTGGCTCAAGCTCAAAAGCTCAAGACTCTTCATTTTATATTTTAGTGATCCAAGATCACATTGAGTCTATAGGAAAAGCCAATACTATCAAGGAGGGATGAGGTGTTGCTTAATGAGCCTCTTGCTTCATGTGCTTTGTGATATGCTCCAAAACCCTCAGTTACTTTCCCACATCCACAAATGACCTAAACCCAAAGCCAAAATCGGTCACACCGATTCTTCCTATCCGGCGCCACCGATTCCAAAAGTCATAGCCACTGCCACAAACCCTAAGCAAATCGGTCTTACCGATAGGGATCTCGGTCTCACCGAGATGGGATTGTAATCTCTCTGTTTCCCTTCGTAACGTTTCGGTCTAACCGAAGTGGGCGATCGGTCCCACCGAGATTGCAATGTAAACTCTCTGTTTCCCTTTTGTAACATTTCGGTCTCACCGAAAAGAGCAAATTGGTCCCACCGAGTTTACCTGACCAACTCTCTGGAAAGCTTATTACCAAAATCGGTTTCACCGAGTTTGTGTAATCGGTCTTACCGAGATTACGTTATTCCCTAACCCTAACCGAATCGGTCTCACCGAGATGCATGTCAGTCCCACCGAAAATCACTAACGGTCACTAGGTTTGCTAAATCGGTCTGACCGAGTCTGTTGAATCGGTCCCACCGAGTTTGGTAAATTGTGTGTAACGGTTAGATTTTGTGTGGAGGCTATATATACCCCTCCACCTCCTCTTCATTCATTGAGAGAGCCATCAGACTAAACCTACACTTCCAACTTACCATTTCTGAGAGAGAACCACCTACTCATATGTTGAGGCCAAGATATTCCATTCCTACCATATGAATCTTGATCTCTAGCCTTCCCCAAGTTGCTTTCCACTCAAACCCTCTTTCCACCAGATCCAAATCCCATGAGAGAGAGTTGAGTGTTGGGGAAACTATCATTTTAAGCACAAGAGCAAGGAGTTCATCATCAATGCACCATTTGTTACTTCTTGGAGAGTGGTGTCTCCTAGATTGGCTAGGTGTCACTTGGGAGCCTCCAACAAGATTGTGGAGTTGAACCAAGGAGTTTGTAAGGGCAAGGAGATCGCCTACTTCGTAAAGATCTACCGCTAGTGAGGCAAGTCCTTCGTGGGCGACGGCCATGGTGGGATAGACAAGGTTGCTTCTTTGTGGACCCTTCATGGGTGGAGCCCTCCGTGGACTCGCGCAGCCGTTACCCTTCGTGGGTTGAAGTCTCCACCAATGTGGATGTACGATAGCACCACCTATCGGAACCACGCCAAAAACATCCGTGTCTCCAATTGCGTTTGAATCCTCCAAACCCTTCCCTTTACTTTCTTGCAAGTTGCATGCTTTAATTTCCGCTGCATATATACTCTTTGCATGATTGCTTGAATAGTGTGATGATTGCTTGACTTGTCCTAAGATAGCTAAAATCTGCCAAACTCTAAAATTGGGAAAAGGTTAAGTTTTTAATTGGTCAAGTAGTCTAATCACCTCCCTCTAGACATACTTCAAGGTCCTACAAGTGGTATCAGAGCTTTGGTCTCCATTTGCTTTGATTTCCATAGCTTTTGGTGGTCATAGCCTTGGTTTCGCAACCTAGGAGAGTATGGCATCTAGCAAGGGAAATTATCACCGTAGAGGTCCTTACTTTGATGGTACTAATTTTGCTAGTTGGAAGCATAAGATGAAAATGCATATTCTCGGACATAACCCCGCCGTTTGGGCAATTATTTGTATTGTCTTGCAAGGTAAATTCTTTGATGGGAGAGAACCGAACCGTGAAGCGAATGCGGAAGAATTGAAGATGCTGCAATACAATGCTCAAGCTTGTGATATCATCTTCAACGGATTGTGCCCCGAAGAATTCAACAAAATCAGCCATCTTGAGAATGCAAAGGAAAATGGGGATACTTTGATTGATATGCATGAAGGTACCGAATCCGTCAAGGAATCCAAGTTGGATGTGCTCCAAAGTCAGCTTGGCAAGTTCAAAATGAAGGATGGTGAAGGTGTCGCTGAAATGTACTCTAGGCTTGCTCTTATCACAAATGAGATTGCCGGCTTAGGGAGTGAAGAGATGACCGAAAAATTCATCATCAAGAAGATCCTAAGAGCATTGGATGGAAAGTATGATACCGTGTGCACATTGATTCAAATGATGCCAAACTACAAAGATCTCAAGCCAACGGAAGTCATTGGAAGAATTGTTGCTCATGAGATGTCACTCAAGGATAAGGAGGAACTTCATAACAAGTCAAGTGGTGCTTACAAAGCCTCAAGTGAAGCCCCCACATCTTCAAGTGAGAAACAAACCTTCAATGAAGAATTGAGCTTAATGGTGAAGAACTTCAACAAATTCTACAAGAGTAGAAGCAAAGAAAGAAGCTCCAAGTCAAGGTCTTATCATGACGAAAGATCTTCTAGTCGAGAGCGCAATTGCTACAATTGTGGGAGGCCTGGACACTACTCCAATGAGTGTACGACATCCTACAAAAGAAGAGAAGATTCTCCAAAAAGAAGAAGCAAAAGAGAAGAATCACCACCAAGAGAGAGGAGGAGTAGAGATGATCGTTATGAACGAAGACCCTCATGGAGAAGCAAGGATTCGGAAAGGAAGGACAAGTCATCAACGAGCTACACAAAACAAAGACATCCGGGGACCGCATTGACCGTGATTACTCCTCGAGGGCCTGGCATCTTGAGCTTGAGGTATGCGTAGTGCGGCACCGCATTGAACTTTGCAAATGCGGTTTGTCCGAGCAGTGCGTGATAGCCGCTGCAGAATGAGACTATGTCGAAGATTAATTCCTCGCTTTGGAAGTTATCCGGGGATCCGAAGACCACTTCAAGTGTAATTGAGCCTGTACAGTTGGCCTCTACACCTGGTATGACGCCTTTAAAGGTCGTTTTTGTGGGTTTAATCCTTGAGGGGTCTATGCCCATTTTGCGCACTGTATCCTGTTAAAGAAGGTTCAGGCTGCTGCCGCCGTCCATCAGGACTCTAGTGAGGTGAAATCCGTCAATGATTGGGTCAAGAACCAATGCGGTGAATCCGCCGTGGCGGATGCTAGTGGTGTGGTCCCTTCGATCAAAAGTGATCGGGCAGGAGGACCACGGGTTGAACTTTGGGGCGACTGGCTCCATCGCGTATACGTCCCTTAGCGCACGCTTCCGGTCCCTTTTGGGTATGTGGGTTGCAAATATCATGTTCACTGTCTGCACTTGTGGGGGAAAGCCCTTCTGTCCTCTATTGTTCGGCGGCCGGGGCTCCTCCTCGTCGTCGCTATGCAGCCCCTTGTCATTGTTTTCGGCATTTAACTTGCCTGCCTGCTTGAATACCTAACAATCCCTGTAGGTGTGGTTGGCTGGTTTTTCGGGGGTGCCATGTATCTGGCACGAGCGATCGAGTATTCGGTCCAAATTGGACGGGCCGTGAGTATTTCTTTTGAACGGCTTTTTCCGCTAATCGGGTTTAGAGCCTCTGAATCCGGCATTGACTGCCGTATCTTCAGTATTATCACCGTTAATGCGGCGCTTGTGCTTGTTGCGACGCGACCTGCCATTGCTGTCATTGGTATCCGAACTACCATGGTTTTTGGTCAGGTTGTTACTGCGAGCTAGCC
Organism: Triticum aestivum; assembly: GCF_018294505.1. NCBI lineage: Eukaryota > Viridiplantae > Streptophyta > Magnoliopsida > Poales > Poaceae > Triticum > Triticum aestivum. Next base: position 518,579,372 of record NC_057795.1, on the reverse strand, counting down.
AGCTGTCCTCTCCCGCGCAGAAGCGGGTCATGAGTAATGTGAGGGCTGCCATGGATTTTGGCTTTTCCTGTCCTAGGTGTCGGGCAAGCCACTCGTCACGGATGTTATGTTTGAAGGCTGCAAGGGCCTCTGCATCCGGACAGTCAACGATTTGATTTTTCTTGGTTAAGAACTGTGTCCAGATTGTCTGGCCGATTCATCTGGCTGCTGAATTATGTGGCTTAGGTCATCAGCGTCTGGTGGTCGCACATATATGCCCTAGAAGTTATCAAGGAATGCGGCTTCCAGGTCTTCCCAAAAACCAATTGATTCTGCCGGCAAGTTGTTGAGCCAATGACGAGCTGGTCCTTTAAGCTTGAGTGGGAGGTATTTGATGGCGTGTAGATCATCACTGCGGGCCATGTGGATGTGAAGGAGATAGTCCTTGATCCAAACCGCAAGATCTGTTGTGCTGTTGTATGATTCAATGTTTACGGGTTTGAAACCCTCGGGGATTTGATGATCCATTACTTCGTCTGTGAAGCATAGTGGGTGTGCGGCACCTCTGTATTGGGCTATATCACAACGCAGCTCAAATGAGCTTTGTCTACTGTGTTCGGCCCGGCCGGAATTGCTGTATCCGGCGTGAAGGTTGTCATCACGTGTCGTGGGGCGCCCACGTGATCTGTAGATCGATCTTATTTGCCTTGCCTTGTCCTCCAATATGTCTCGCAAGTCTGGCGCATTTCCCCGTGGCTTTGTACTTTTCGAGCGACGCCGGGGTGCGGCTTTAGTGGAGGGCCTAGAGGCCTCTCTGTCGCGGCCACGAGGTGGCCGGTCGGCCGCGTCATGCGCTGGTGATGTAGGTTTGGGTGCTTCCTCCTCTAATTGGGGTAGCAGCCTGCATTTTGGGTAGCTCTTGGAGGGGCGATCGAGTTTGTACTCTTCGGCTGCAAGGACTTCGGTCCATCTGTCAGCTAGCAAGTCTTGGTCAGCTCTAACTGCCGGTGCTTTTTCTTAAGGCTTCTTGCCGTGCCCATAAGCCTGCACTTGAAACGCTCTTGTTCGACGGGATCCTCGGGCATGATGAATTCGTTGTCATCGAGGCTTGCTTCATCTTCGGAGGGAGGCATATAATTATTGTCCTCTACCTCTCTGTCTGCCGCTCTATCATGAGGGCTGGCTTCTCCCTCCTCCCGTGTTGAATCCTGCTGGAGGGGGTTGTCTTCGGCACTGTCCGGGGTGTTATTATCTCCCGTGCTAGAATCACCATTTTTGCTATGGCGGGATTTAGAGCGGCGCCGCTGACGCCGGCGCTTGGGCTGTTTCTTGGAGGGGTCATCCTCCGTTGTTCCATTGCCATTCCCATCTTTTGGGGTGTCCACCATATATATGTCGTATGACGAGGTGGCCTTCCAGTGCCCTGTAGGCGCTGGTTCTTCGTGGTCTCCTGCATCGTCGTCCATACCGTCGATGTCTTCAGAGTCAAAGTCGAGCATGTCGGTTAAATCATCGACAGTGGCTACAAAGTGGGTGGTGGGTGGGCGTTGAATTTCTTTGTCGTCCGCATCCCAACCTTCCTGACCATAGTCCGGCCAGGGTTCTCCTAATAAAGAGAGATACTTTAGTGAATTCAGGATGTCGCCAAAGGGCGAGTGCTGAAAGATGTCCGCGACAGTGAACTCCATAACCGGCGCCCAACCGGATTTGATTGGTAGGGGCGCGGGAGGTTCGGAGTCCGGAGAGGAGTCCGGCACCTCGGAGTCATGGGATTTGCAAAGGACAGGGATGGTGTTCGGCTCAATCGTCGTAGAGATTGTAGCCCCCGAGGTGGTGTCCAGCCACTCGTCCTCGATCGGTGAAGTCGGCTCTGAGCTAAGGGTCGGAGCGGACGCTGGTGCGGCCTCCAGGACACTGTTCGGCGGCAGAGCTAGATCATACCCATCGAGACAGTGCGGCGCGCTTGGCTGTGGCTCAAATCCGTCGAAGATCAAGTCTCCGCGGATGTCAGCCGTGTAGTTCAAACTCCCAAATCTGGCCTGATGGCCAGGGGCGTAGCTTTCGATCTGCACCAGATGGCCAAGTCAATTGGCCCGCAGTGCAAAGCCGTCGAATACGAAGATATGTCCGGGGAGAAAAGTCTCACCCTGGACCGCATCGTTGTTGATGATCGAAGGAGCCATCGGGCCTAAAGGTGACGACACAGAGGAACTCTCAATGAAAGCACCAATGTCGGTGTCAAAACCGGCGGATCTCGGGTAGGGGGTCCCGAACTGTGCGTCTAGGCGGATGGTAACAGGAGACAAGGGACACGATGTTTTTACCCAGGTTCGGGCCCTCTCGGTGGAGGTAAAACCCTACTCCTGCTTGATTAATATTGATGATATGGGTAGTACAAGAGTAGATCTACCACGAGATCAAAGAGGCTAAACCCTAGAAGCTAGCCTATGGTATGATTGTTGTTCGTCCTACGGATTAAAACCCTCCGGTTTATATAGACACCGGAGAGGGTTAGGGTTACACAGAGTCGGTTACAATGGTAGGAGATCTACATACTCGTATCGCCAAGCTTGCCTTCCACGCCAAGGAAAGTCCCATCCGGACACGGGACGAAGTCTTCAATCTTGTATCTTCATAGTCCAGGAGTCCGGCCAACGGTGATAGTTCGACTATCCCGACACTCCCTAATCCAGGACTCCCTCAGTAGCCCCTTAACCAGGCTTCAATGACGACGAGTCCGGTGCGCATATTGTCTTCGGCATTGCAAGGCGGGTTCCTCCTCCGAATACTTCATAGAAGATTTTGAACACAAGGATAGTGTCCGGCTCTACAAAATAAATTCCACATACCACGGTAGAGAGAATAATCTTTACACAAATTCAATCTGCTGACGTATTCTGCGGCGTGACGTCACACCACGGCCAAGCCTTTATTGGAATCTTTTTACTGTTCCACCTCAGCGTGTTTAGCGAGGCGGTTTCCTTGGCACGTCTTGTCAAAGTAGAGATCATGTCCCCTTATTCCGGGATTCTCATCAATACGGGCGTGGGTAATCCAACCGCGCCATTGACTACGGCGCTTGGGAGATAAGCGAGTTTTATCAGGCTGGTGGGGACGCATAGTTTCGTCCGTCCATATTAGGGGATAAGGATCCACCATTTTACCTACGCCTTCTTCCTCCTTTGCTTATCCATTTCTGCGCACTCGAGCTCCAGCGCCCAAGTCCGCACATCCCTTCTCAACCTTCTCCAGCCATGTCCGGAGCGGGAGGCAAGTGGATGGTCTCCTCCGTAACGGAGGAACAAATCAAAAAGCTGCGAAAGGCCGGATACTTATCCAGCGACATCACGCATCGGCTCCCCGACAAGGGGCAGCTCATTCCTACACCCAGGCCCCATGAGAGGGTGGTGTTCCTCACCCACTTCCTCCACAGACTAGATTTTCCACTTCACCCATTTGTCCGGGGGCTCATGTTCTACTATGGCCTAGATTTCCACGATCTGGCCCCGAACTTTATCCTCAACATCTCGGTGTTCATCGTCGTGTGCGAGGCCTTCCTATGCATCCAGCCCCACTTCGGCTTATGGCTGAAGACTTTTAATGTCAAGCCGAAGGTAGTGGGCGGCCGCCAAGCGCAGTGTGGAGGCTCCATGGTGGGTCGGATGGCCAACGTCCTATGGCTTGAGGGCTCCTTCGTGGAGACAATAAAGGGGTGGCAATCGGGGTGGTTCTACATCACCGAGCCGCGCTACCCCAAATGGGCGGCGCCCCCCGAATTCCGATCTGGTTTCCCCACACGGCTCACCTCCTCGAAAGAGACGGGCCTAACATGGGGAGATTCGGAAGAGCTGACCGGACTTCAAACCTACGTCCAAAAGCTGGTGAACAAGAATCTCAAGCTTGTCAATGTAGTCCAGGTCATGCTCATCCGCCGGATCCTCCCATGCCAACAACGGGCCTTCCAATTGTGGGAGTTTGATCCGGCACAACACCAAACCTTGAGCAAGCTCTTCGGCACTACGTACGAAGATGCCTGGAAGGTGCTGTTTAAGGGCGCCGAGGCCACGCATCCGCTACCGAAGATCGCAGATTCAGCTCGCGGCGTCAGGCCAGCGAGGTAAGCTATTCTACACTTTATGGGACTCTTGTTTTTCATAGTCTGACTCTATGTGGGATCTAAACTCCCTTACCTTTGACAGGACTGGCTGAAGACGTCCAAGCAGGTTAACTGTCCGGCTCCTTTGCCAGAAGACCCAGCGGACGCCCGCTTGACGGGGCTATTGGTTCCGGCACCTCACGTGGTGCTAGAGAAGAAGGCCAAGAAGAAGGCCACGGGAACTCGAAGGAATGCCCGGTGCCAGGTGTTGTCGGACTCATCGTCCGACGATTCCGAGGCGGACTCCTCCCGTAAGGACGAGGAGGAGGAAAAAGAGGCCTCCCCCCCAGCGGGGGGAGAGAAGAAAAGGAAGGCTGCCCCAGCTGGGGGGCCGAAGGGTCCAAGAAAGGAAGGACCCTTCCTCCGGACTTTTCCACCAACGCCGACGACGGCGAAGAGGAGTGGCCCTCGAGGGCCAAGCCCCTGGCGAGATCGTAAGTGTCCGGATTCCAGAATAACTCATGATTTTTCATTTGTCGCATAGTGTCTTCTAACGCCGAATTCAACCATGTAGCCCGCCCAAGGACGAGCTCCCCGCTTCGTCGAGCGGCTCCCTGGATTCGTCGGATGTGAATAGTACTTCACTTCCGACCGCCTCCTCCCCTCGTGACGCAGAAGACGCCTCGGCGGAGTCCCAAAAGGGGCCCAACCAGGAAGAGGTGGTCCTGGGGGCACCGCAAGGAGACCTCCTGGACTCCGGGCACAAAGGGGGCAAAACCCCAGAGGGCTCTAAGTCCGGCCCTAGGCCAAACTCCGCACCGGAACCTTCAGTGGTTCCGGAGTCCGACGGGCGGTCCCTTCGTAAGAAGGGCAAGACTGCAACGCTGGTGGCCTCCGTCCAACCGGAGGCACTGGATAGCTTGCTGGAGGCGCTTGACGGAGCCTTCATCGACGAGGCGCACCGCACTATCATGAGTGCGGTGATCCAGAAAGTTCAGTCCGCCAAGAGCGGGCTGACTGAAGCCTGTACCGGCCTTCTAACAGGCTTTGAGGTAAGTTTTTAAGATATGTAAGAATATTACCGCATAGACAGTAGCCCCTGATGCTTAGTTCGGTGTTTGGAAAGAAAAGCCGAGCTGAGGATCTAAAAAGATATACGCAGGAGTCTAACATAAATATGTCAATATGGGAATGCAGGCTGCGCTGCTGACCTCTGCCGCACTGACTGTGGAGGTCAATGCATTGAAGGAGAGCCTTGAGCAGTCCGAGAACGAGCTCGGCCTTGCCAAGAAGCAGCTCGAGGACAAGGAAGGTAAGTAATACCTTATTAAAGTAATACCTTATAGAAAGGATTTGGTTGCAAAAAATGACATGAATAACGTGGGTATTGCAGGGGCCACGAACAAGGTGGCGACCCTGAAGGAAGCGGTGTCCAAGGCCAAAAACAGTGCGGCCACGGAGCGCACCGAGCGAGAGAAGCAGGAGGCGCGGGTGGCGGAGGTGCGGCAAGAGCTCCAGGCTCTCGTGGAAAAACATGAGAGTTTGGAGCATAACTCGAAGACTCGAGAGTCCGAGCTCGCCTTGGCTCTTGAGAGTGCCAAAGCCGCTAAGGCCGAAGCCCAGAAGGCCCTCCAGGAGATCGAGGCGATAAAGAAGATAGCGGCGGGTAAGGCATTCTTTATGCAAAGCAAGCATGTAAAAGTGAATTATCTGTTACTTACCCGAATCCGGAGCTCTCCAGGAGCGTTCGCCGATCTGCCCCGTAGTGTGTCTGATGCTGCCGCGTTCTACCGAGCCGAGGAGGGGAGCTCGACGGAAAAGGTGTTCTGGTCTCAATATGCTGAGGCTGGACATCCAGTGCCCCTGAGCGACCAGCTGAAGCAGCTGGTCGTGCTCCACAAGGTGGCCGAACAGGCCATGAAGGGCCTCATAGTTCGGCTGTGGCCTAAAGAAGCCATGCCTAGGAGCTACTTCAGTCTGATGCGGTGGCTAGTGGACGCCTGTCCATGGATTGAAGTCATCAAGCGCTCCATCTGCATTGAAGGTGCCCGTTGGGCCCTTGCCCGTGCTAAAGTGCACTGGGGCAAGATGGACGCTGAGAAGCTTGTGACGGACGCGCCACCGCCGGGCAAGGAGTATCGCAAGTCCGAGATGTACTATGAGGGCGTCCTGAAGGGTGCCCGCCTTATAGCGGGTGAATGCTCCAAAGATGTAATTTTTTACTAGACTCGCATTTGTTATCCTGTACGCTGAAAACTTTGTTCATATGCGCTAAGCAACACTTGTTAATTTAAAATATTACCTTCTGTGCGGCCATTTATCAAATTTGAGAGATGGCGAGTCGTTGGCTTCAGCCCCCATGCCACGAGTGCTGGGGTGTTCGGGATAAACTTGAGCGCTCTTGTTCCCATTCTTGGGTCCTTCGAGGGAGGCGTTCAACACGACGAACGAGGCAACCGGAGTATAATGCTTGAACACTCTCACTTAGCCATAGAATTCTATAATTTTAAATTTCGGCGAAGCCCCTAGTATTCGGAAGACCGAGTTCGGGGCTCTATCCATGCCTTGGCCGGACAATGCCGACTCCTCGCTCTAAGCGGCATTAGTCTTTAGGGACCCGAAAAACCTCTCGAACAGCGACCGGCTCTCGCCCTATCATGACAATCAGTTTTAGCTTTCTCCACTGAGGTGCTCAACCCAGCTCAACCGGGGCACAATCGCAGTGGTTCTCCCAGCGCTACCTTAGCCGATATAACGGAACGTAAGGTACCAAAACATGGGAGCCGGGCAAACCCAACTATTGACCCAAGACATGATTCGGAGCCGATGCATATAATGCTATAAGTTCAGGGTGCCGCACTTGTGAAAGTGTTCGGACTTATCACACCATGTTTTGGGGTACTTAAGCCCCTGGTGTATTGACCATACCAAGTTGTACGGGTGCAACATGTCATAGATGAACATTTATAGAAAAAAGGAATGCAATAATAAGCAGAAGCTATGTATTGTTTATTCAAAAGATACTGCAATGAAAGCAGAACGATACAAATAGTGCGATAAGCAAGGGATGGGACTATTTAACATGTCCCCCTCCAGGGGTAGGCTACGGGATGGTATGTAAAACAGGTATACTGCTCGTAATAGAGACCACCTGGACACTCGATGTAGCTTTTCTGCTTCCCTGGCTGTTGCATCGTGAGTTCGGCGATTCTACTGCCGGACAGGGCTTCTGGAAAACGAAGTCCTGAGAATAAGAAAAAAAATAATGACACAATTGGGAGCCCCTTGTGCGGTTGAGCCGCACTTTGGGCATGCCGTGGTCATGCCCCTCCCCCTATGCCCATGGTATCTCCAGAGCGTAGTTATGTACACGTGGTACCGGTCTCGCGATTTCGCGAGGGCCGGGGTTGGGGCCGCATTGCTACGCATGCTCGGAACGTGCCAGGCGGTCTTGTTGTAGGTTACTCCGGGCGTGCTTGATGGTGTCCGGACGTTTAGTAGTCGGACTCGAGAATTGCCTTAAGAGGGTGCTTTGTACTTCCGCCGCGAGGGCCGCCGTATGCTCCTCCGTTTGGAGAGAGCATTCGGTGTTTCCATTGACCGTGATTACTCCTCGAGGGCCTGGCATCTTGAGCTTGAGGTATGCGTAGTGCGGCACCGCATTGAACTTTGCAAATGCGGTTCATCCGAGCAGTGCGTGATAGCTGCTGCAGAACGGGACTATGTCGAAGATTAATTCCTCGCTTCGGAAGTTATTCGGGGATCCGAAGACTACTTCAAGTGTAATTGAGCCTGTATAGTTGGCCTCTACACTTGGTATGATGCCTTTAAAGGTCGTTTTTGTGGGTTTAATCCTTGAGGGGTCTATGCCCATTTTGCGCACTGTATCCTGGTAAAGCAAGTTCAGGCTGCTGCCGCCGTCCATCAGGACTCTAGTGAGGTGAAATCCGTTAATGATTGGGTCAAGAACCAATGTGGCAAATCCGCCGTGGCGGATGCTAGTGGGGTGGTCCCTTCGATCAAAAGTGATCAGGCAGGAGGACCATGGGTTGAACTTTGGGGCGACTGGCTCCATCGCGTATATGTCCCTTAGTGCATGCTTCCGCTCCCTTTTGGGTATGTGGGTTGCGTATATCATGTTCACTGTCTACACTTGTGGGGGAAAGCCCTTATATCCTCTATTGTTCGGCGGCCGGGGCTCCTCCTCGTCGTCGCTATGCAGCCCCTTGTCATTGTTTTCAGAATTTAACTTGCATGCCTGCTTGAATACCCAACAATCCCTGTAGGTGTGGTTGGCTGGTTTTTCGGGGGTGCCATGTATCTGGCACGAGCGATCGAGTATTCGGTCAAAATTGGACGGGCCCTGAGTATTTCTTTTGAATGGCTTTTTCCGCTGATCGGGTTTAGAGCCTCTGAATCCGGCATTGACTGCCGTATCTTCAGTATTATCGCCGTTAATGCGGCGCTTGTGCTTGTTGCGACGCGACCTGCCATTGCTGTCCTTGCTATCCGAACTACCATGATTTTTGGTTAGGTTGTTACTGCGAGCTAGCCAGATGTCCTCTCCTGCGCAGAAGCGGGTCATGAGTAATGTGAGGGCTGCCATGGATTTCGGCTTTTCTTGTCCTAGGTGTCGGGCAAGCCACTCGTCGCGGATGTTATGTTTGAAGGCTGCAAGGGCCTCCGCATCCGGACAGTCAACGATTTGATTTTTCTTGGTTAAGAATCGTGTCCAGAATTGTCTGGCCGATTCATCTGGCTGCTGAATTATGTGGCTTAGGTCATTAGCGTCTAGTGGTCGCACATATGTGCCCTCGAAGTTATCAAGGAATGCGGCTTCCAGGTCTTCCCAACAACCAATTGATTCTGCTGGCAAGCTGTTGAGCCAATGCCGAGCTGGTCCTTTAAGCTTGAGTGGGAGGTATTTGATGGCATGTAGATCATCACCGCGGGCCATGTGGATGTGAAGGAGATAGTCCTCGATCCAAACCGCAGGATCTATTGTGTCGTTATATGATTCAATATTTACGGATTTGAAACCCTCGGGGATTTGATGATCCATTACTTTGTCTGTGAAGCATAGTGGATGTGCGGCGCCTCTGTATTGGGCTATATCACGACGCAGCTCAAATGAGCTTTGTCTACTGTGTTCGGCCCGACCGGAATTGCTGTATCCGGCGTGACGGTTGTCATCATGTGTTGTGGGGCGCCCACGCGATCTGTAGATCGATCTTATTTGCCTTGCCTTGTCCTCCAATATGTCTCGCAAGTCTGGCGCATTTCCCCGTGGCTTTGTACTTTTCAAGCGACGCCGGGGTGCGGCTATAGTGGAGGGCCTAGAGGCCTCTCTGTCGCGGCCACGAGGTGGCCGGTCGGCCGCGTCATGCACTGGTGATGTAGGTTTGGGTGCTTCCTCCTCTAATTGGGGTAGCAGCCTGCATTTTGGGTAGCTCTTGGAGGGGCGATCGAGTTTGTACTCTTTAGCTGCAAGGACTTCGGTCCATCTGTCAGCTAGCAAGTCTTGGTCAGCTCTAAGCTATTGCTGCTTTTTCTTAAGGCTGCTTGCCGTGGCCATAAGCCTGCGCTTGAAACGCTCTTGTTCGACGGGATCCTCGGGCACGACGAATTCGTCATCGTCGAGGCTTGCTTCATCTTCGGAGGGAGGCATATAATTATCGTCCTCTACCTCTTTGTCTGCCGCTGTATCATGAGGGCTGGCTTCTCCCTCCTACTGTGCTGAATCCTGCTGGAGGGGGTTGTCTTCGGCACTGTCCAGGGTGTTATTATCTCCCGTGCCGGAATCACCGTTTTTGCTGTGGCGGGATTTAGAGCGGCGCCGCTGGCGCCGGCGCTTGGGCTGTTTCTTGGAGGGGTCATCCTCCGCTGTTCCACTGCCATTCCCATCTTTTGGGGTGTCCACCATATATATGTCGTATGACGAGGTGGCCTTCTAGTGCCCTGTAGGCGCTGGTTCTTGGTGGTCTCCTGCATCGTCGTCCATACCGTCGATGTCTTCGGAGTCGAAGTCGAGCATGTCGGTTAAATCATCGAAAGTGGCTACAAAGTGGGTGGTGGGTGGGCGTTGAATTTCTTTGTCGTCCGCATCCCAACCTTCCTGACCATAGTCTGGCCAGGGTTCTCCTGATAAAGAGAGAGACTTTAGTGAATTCAGGATGTCGCCAAAGGGCGAGTGCTGAAAGATGTCCGCGGTAGTGAACTCCATAACCGGTGCCCAACCGGATTTGATTGGTAGGGGTGCGGGAGGTTCGGAGTCCGGAGAGGAGTCCGGCACCTCGGAGTCACGGGCTTTGCAAAGGACAGGGATGGTGTTCGGCTCAATCGCCGTAGAGATCGTAGCCCCCGAGGCAGTGTCCAGCCACTCATCCTCGATCGGTGAAGTCGGCTCAGAGGAACTCTCAATGAAAGCACCAATGTCGGTGTCAAAACCGGCGAATCTCGGGTAGGGGGTCCCGAACTGTGCGTCTAGGCGGATGGTAATAGGAGACAAGGGACACGATGTTTTTACCCAGGTTCGGGCCCTCTCAATGGAGGTAAAACTTACTCCTGCTTGATTAATATTGATGATATGGGTAGTACAAGAGTAGATCTACCACGAGATCAAAGAGGCTAAACCTTAGAAGCTAGCCTATGGTATGATTGTTGTTCGTCCTATGGACTAAAACCCTCCGATTTATATAGACACCGGAGAGGGTTAGGGTTACACAGAGACGGTTACAATGGTAGGAGATCTACATATCCATATCGCCAAGCTTGCCTTCCACGCCAAGGAAAGTCCCATCCGGACACGAGACGAAGTCTTCAATCTTGTATCTTCATAGTCCAGGAGTCCGGCCAACGGTGATAGTTCGGCTATCCGGACACCCCCTAATCCAGGACTCCCTCACCCACCATTTATTAAAAAAGATCAGATCTATATTTAATCTTACCAACTAGTAGAATACACAGACAATGCCAGTGTAGAAGTGTAGCCCATTGCTCTTGTCAGTACATTTTGTCCTATAACGCTTGTACTTCTAGGGATTGGTAGGTTATTATGTAGCATCAATCTGCATCTTATCTTCATTATCCTCTATCCCTTCCAGTATTATCATATCTATAATTACTCTCTACAAAATGTGGAGTGCAGCCAATGCTTATGAAGAAGATTCTGTGCTAAAATTCTTGAGTTATCCTTCCCTTGACATGGAGAAGGGCATTATAAAGCCGGTGTTAATTGTTAATGTAAGTCAGTCCTTCTAAAGCCTTTATCCTCAACTGCTGTTTAATTTGCTCATACTCCCTATCGTTTACTGCTGTTTAGTTTGCTGTTTCTACCAAAATGCATGTTCATAAGAATCGTAAGTTCTAAGTTTTACTTGTAAAACCAAATTCCTTATTCATACCATGCACATTACTTAATACTCCCTATATGTATGCTTGGTTTTGTGGATCTATAATCCAGTGTGTGGTGAAGCAGCCCACGTTTGCACCTTGTCATCTCCTATTTTATCTTACTGATGTGCCTGATGATATGAACAACATGCCATGCACATTATCCAAAATAGATACAATGATTTTCTTTACCCTTCATCTATGCTTGTTATGTTGACATGGTAATCTAGTAGTGTGGTGAAGCTCCCCGCATTATGAACAATGCCAAATTATGCTATTGATATTTTGAACTTACTCTTTATTTTCTAATCTGAAATTGGATAGAATTGACAGAACAGTTATCATCTTTGTTTATACACGTGCAAAACCTGTCATCTCTCTGCTTTGTTTCAGGGTGATATGCCTGATGGCATGCACAAGTCTACTGATGGCTGTGAGACAAACCCAACATATATTGCAGCAAAGAAGGCAAAACATCTTGAAGATAGCGAGACAACCCTAAAGTCTTGTCTTGATGCAGTGTTCAAGTTACTTCAGACTAACAGTCAGACAAGCTCACAGAATTCGTTGTCTGGATCAGTTCGACTTCTTCAGTCCCAAGTTCTAGCAGAAAGGCATTCTGCAACTCAACTTCGACTTGAAGTCCTATCTCTAAGAAAGATTGCGGAGAACACCAATGAGAACCTCATCATTAAACAGCTACACCTGGAAGCTATGACCGACATGCTAGGCCGGTCTCACAGCCTTGCTCAGCAGCTTGCACCGCAGTTCCCCCGCAAGGCTAACCTTTCTTGAACTGTCTTGGAAGTGGTCTCGGTTCAGTATTATTTTGTTACGCTGCAATGGTGCCCAATTTTTGTAATCTTCTTCTACGTTGCGCTTTATGATCACTGGTGGCGAACTTCGATGCCCAGTTGATGTAATATACCTTAAATCCTTTATTGTATAGTGTAGGTTTATTCTTAGTTACTATGTCATAATTTCTTTATTGTATAGAGTAGGTTTGTTCTTAATTCCTACTAGTTACTGCCATCATTCGCTATCTGAAAAAAAATCAGATGTAGTCGACCGGGCCAAAACATTCGACTCTAATGGGCCAGGTTTTTAGCAGGCCACAATTGGGCCAGCCTGCGTCTTTCTTGGGCCCGAATGATTGGGGCCTTCACACATTGTGCCAGGCCCAAACTTACACCGGCCTATATTTTAGTTGGGCCTTTTGTCGACCCAGCACTTAGTTTGGCCTAGGTAGCGTTGGGCCATTAATAGGCTGAATATTGTACTGGCCTGTTATGGCCGAGATGAAACCACGGGCCTTTAGCAGGCCAAAATGCATGTTGGTCCTCAATTTTCACTAGTCGTCCACGGGCCTTCAGCAGGCCGAAATGTAGACCGAGCCGTTTTGGGCCCAGTTAGCTCACGGGCCGTTACCAGGCCGAAACATATCTCAGGCCTTAGTTGGCCCACTGATATCCTGGGCCTTTAAGAGGCTGAAAGCTTAGTATAGGCATCAACGGGCCAAATTATGCGACAGGCCTTTAACAGGCCCAAAGTCATGTTGGGCTTAACTGTTGCCACCTTTAGCACGGGCCGTTAGTGGGCCCGATGTCCCGTCGGACCATATATGGCCCATGGGCAGCATGGGTCATTCCCACGCCGAAAGTCACACCGGGCTGAAATGGGCCCATGTCTACATCAGGCCTCTAACAGGCCGAAAGTCACTGGGCTATAGTTGGGCCCAAATATTCGGCGAACAATTAACGGGCCAGATCTGGCTTCGGGCTGTAAATGGGCCCAAATATTGGGCGAACAATTAACGGTCCAGATTTGGCTTCGGGCCGTAAATGGGCCCAAATATTGGGCGAACAATTAACGGGCCAGATCTGGCTTCGGGCCGTAAATGGGCCTTTATTAAGCAGGCCGTTATTGGGCTGGCCCACTAGTACCTGATTAAGTTCTACGGGCCTTTGACTGGGACGGCCTTTTTAACCTATATGGGCCTCTATTGGGCCCAACCATGTGTTGCCGTATCATAGGCATGTCTCCTCCAATGGACGGGCGACATCTGGCACACTGACGAGCTGACAGGTGTTCCCTTCGGCCAATCAGAATTTTACACATGGAAATTTCCCATTGGTCAGGGCTGTTAATGGGTTATCGGATCCAAAATCCGACCCGATAGCTTAACGGCGTTCCGTTACGGTGGATGCCACGTGTCGGTCACCCTTGACGAAAGCACTTCTGTGACGCGCGATTTATCGTCATGGAAGTGGACACTTCCGTGATGATAATTTTGGTAATGTCATTGTCGTATTTCGGGTTCCGGCAGACCCTTGAGGTTCGAACACTGGGGTGCGCGTGAAGTTCTTTCCCCTACCAGCCCACGTTTCGATGCTCGCAAGGGATCTAAGCTAGAAGGAAGAACACACAAGGGACATAAGATATATAATAGTTCGGGCCACCATTGTGGTGTAATACCCTACTCCAGTGTGTGGTGTGGTGGATTGCCTCTGGGGCTGATGATGAACAGTACAAAGGGAGAACAGCCTCGCGAGGGGCTGTTCTTGAGCTGGCGCGATTAACTGCTTGGGTGAGTTCACTCGCTTATCTCTCCCTTTCTCTCTCCGATCGATCCGTCCTCCTGCTCTGTGGTGGCCAGCTCTATTTATAGAGGGAGGCCCTGGTCCTCTTCCCAAATAATCAGCGGGAAGGGCGCCAACAATTGGCCATTTTGAAGGGGAACATCTAGTACACTTATCCTGACTAAAGTTGGTCTTCGGCTGCCAAAGGTTTTGATGATGACGCCGGCCTGGGCTCCACGATGACCTTGATCCTGCTGTTCTGCTGGTCTTGGTCTTGTTGCACCGAAACGGTAACCTTTGCCTGATGCCTTGGCCTGGGCTTGCCCCCTTTGCACCGAAGGGGAACAAGGACTCTGCGCAGGCTGGCGCCCGCCTGGTCTCGATCGTCATGGCTTGCGTCACGGGTTCCTCGTGAGGTACCCTGCCTTGATCTCTCCGCCTCCTTGCGAGCCTGCCTGATGAGGCCGCTCCTGAGGAAGCTTTCTGTCGTCCACCCCGCGAGGCTTGGCCCCTCGTGAGGGTCTTGAGAGCTTGAGCTAACGAAGCTGGGCCACACTGGGCCCCCACTTGAGCCACGCCGCAGGCCGCAGGCAGGCAAGTCTGGGGACCCCTGTTCCCAGAACGCCGATAGTAGCCCCCGAGCACAAGGCGTGCCGGGCATGGCTTAGCAAAGAAGCGAAGGGGCCAGTGTGAAGCGCCATGAGGCCCAATAGCCGGCGGCCTTGGGCGCCGCGTGGCGATTGATTGGACATGGGCGTCTCCGCTTCCCCATGATGCCTCGGCAACCGCACGACTTGACAAGTCCCTGCATGCAAAAGCGGGTCATGATTACATGCGATCGTGGAGGCCGACGGTTGGCCTCCTCCGGCTATATGTATGGGACGGCGTGAGCCCTTCCAATCTATCCCTTCCTGCTACTCCCCTTCTTATTCTTCCTCGCCCTTTCTCCTCCTTACGCCAATGGCACCAATCCGCCGATTTTCTGTAGAAGAGAAGGGTAAGGCCACCCGGGAGGGTCCCGACCCACTTCCGCCGAAGAAGCGGCTAGTCCTCTGCCGCCGAGATGAGGGTGCTCGGCAGGAGGTGTTGAGGCCTTGGTTCGAGCGGCCGCCGCCTGGGTTCCCACTTCCCTTGTACGCCCAAATCGAGGGCCCTGGAGAAGAAGGCGCCGAGCGACACCGACGGTGCTGCCATCGACGCCGGCGGGTTACGGCGGTGCGCGTCGTTCCTCCTGGAGTCCATGCCGAGGGCTCCTCTTGGGAGCTTGTGCTCCACGCCGCCATGCCTCCTCGATCCAGGATCCGCCTTCCTACCTCCTTCACCTTCAAGATCCCGCCGAGGGCGCCTCTTGAGCTCTGGCTGCAGCACGCTGACTGCAGTACCCCTGCGACCGGAGCGGAGGTCGAGGTGGTCGCTCCGGGCAAGGTCTACATGACCCGTGGCTGGGGCGAGATCGCTCGGGTCTGCCGGACAGGGGGCACCCTCATAATACACCTCGAATACGATGGCGCCTCCTTGCTATTCTTCAAGGTCTTCGACACGGAAGGACGTCGGCTGGAATGCTGCCCCGAGAGAGGCGGCCGAGGCATCGTCGCGGCGAGGACCAGGCCCGCCAACTGCTTCCCCAGCGGCTCCTCAGGCAGCAGCGGAGGTGCCGGAGGGTCCAGCGACTCCACCGAGCTCTACACGACTCCGGAGACAAGCAACGACAGCTATGAGCCCCCGAGCTCTCACCGCGCCCGGAGCAGGGCAGCTGTGTTAGGCCGCCAGCGCCACTGATCTGTATGGGGTTGGCGCTGGCGCCTGACGGCCCACTGTTGATGATGGCATCTTCTGTGGAGGCACGCGCTATTATCCCTCCTTAGGATTAGTACTTTTTGTTCCCTACGAGGAATCGTAGTACCACCCCGCGGGGCATGTAAGACGCTGGCCATGCCTTTTGTGAATATTATATCCTTATTATGAATCGATGCAAGATGCTTGTCCTGTCTCGGCTCGGTTCCCCCTTTCTTTCCTCATGAGGGCTCGGTGCTCTACGCCGACAGGTCCTAGTCCCCAGGCAAGCTTCAGCCGTCGCTAGTCTGCCAGGTCGCGATGCCGTGGTCAAGGCCAGGAGGTGAGCGGCCCAAGGTCTAGTAAGAGCCCCTGAGTCGCAATGCTCAGGAGGTCCCCTTTGGCGCTCAAGCAACCTATGCTGGGCAAGAAAGGCAGGCAGCATTGCCGTGACAGAGCTGCAGTAGGCGAGGGTTCAGCACTGAGTCGATTCAGTTTTTGCGTGACTTATCTGGTAGGGGGGGGTAGTTTTCGACGAAGTGCCGGGCCTACATGGCGGCAGCTAAGGTGTTGCTGAGTTAGGTCTTCGCGAGCTTGTTCCCTCTCCCCCGCACTTTCCTTCGTGCTCTAGTTCCTCAGGTCCCAGCCCTCGAGCGAGCTCAGCCGCCGCTGGTATGATAGGTCATGATGTCGTGGGTCAAGGCCAGGGGGTGAGGGCTGGAGAGGCAGTAAGATCCCATGAGTCGCGATGCTCAGGTACCCCCCTTTTAACGTGCAAGTGGATTGTGCTGGTGAGAAGGAGAGAAGGCTCATGACGCCCCCAGCGTTACTCCTGGAGCGGGTCATGTGTATCAATCACGAGGGAAAACAAGGTCTGTTGTCATGGTTGCCAACCAACCATTGGTCGCTCCGAGGGAGTGATTGGGGCACTAAGGGCCTGGTGAGGTGGCGCCTTGCGGGGCTGCCGCGGCCAGAGCTCGACCACTCAGATTTATCGGCATTACAGGGACGGACCCATGCGCAAGTGCCATGCCAGAGCGAGCGGCTCCAAAGGTGGGCGTCAATCGAGCAGGTGATTAGGTCAAGCATGTTAAGCGCGAAAGGAGAAAATCCATTTAGATAGATGCAGAAAAGGCAGACGCCACTGGGTTAGGCCCGAGCGGCTTGGGGATAATGCAGCCCGTGGGGCGCCCCCAACAAGGTAGGTAAAGAACATAAGCAAAATGGATACATGCCGTAGGGACTGACCCACGCGACATGGGAATGATGCAGCCCTGTGGGCGCTCCCAGCTGAAAACGGAACTTGAAAGATGTCATCGGATATGATTGAAGATGAAGGGATGTTGAAGCAGCGGCCGACGCATGGTGAAGAAGCCAATCCTCACGAGCCTTCGGTTCCCTGAGCCTCCGGAGGCTCTGGAGGTCCGGGCGGCTCGGCAAGGTCCATCTCCATCTCCTCCAGGAACAAGCGCTACCTGGCCACCTGAGCCTCCAGAATGCTCCTCATCACGCGCTGGTGGGCAGCAGCCGCGTTCGGCGGGCCGAAAGGCATGCAAACGTAGCTGTGAGGTGGACCATCACAACGCCCCACGCGCGAAAGCCAGAGGCGCTCCTGAGATGTGGCTCGGTTGAGCCCTGGTATGTCGATGCAGATACGCAGCCCACCATCCTCGCCTGGATGAGGGGCTATGGCGGGTAGGCAGCGGCTGCCGTGGATGACTCATGACTCCTGTAGCTCCTGAATGTTCCTCGCGATGAACTCCTGAGGGTTTGGCCCTCCTTGCCTCACGCCTTCCTGAGGGAAACGTGCCTTGAAGCACGCCTCCAAGTGGTGCCCGAGCGCCTCCCTCGTGACCTTGGCAAAGTCGGTGGCTCCCCAAGAAAGAGCCCCCGAGCCCTGCCCGAGGAGGGCGCCGGGCGCGCCTTCCTATGAGACAGAGGGTGGCGCCCCCTGAATGGGCGCGAGTCCTGACGCAATGCCTCTGGGTGGTGCCTGCCTCACGAGGGTTTAGGCCAGGCGAAGCCTTCTCTTCTTCTTGGGGACTGCCTCGGGAAGCCTTCAGTTCCTGTTATTTGGGTCTTCGATTGCCGCAGCCTGGAAGGCACGCTCAAGAGAACACACTGCATCCCTCTCCTCACAAGGCACTGTGATGACTCCACTGCTGCCTGGCATCTTGAGGACATTGTAGCCATGGTGAGTCACTGCCATGAACTTGGCCAGGGCTGGGTACCCGAGGATGGCGTTGTAAGCTAGGTGAATGTGGGCGACGTCGAAGTCAATGAGCTCAGTGTGGTAGTTGTTGCGCTGCCCAAAGGTGACAGGAAGGCAAACTTGCCCTATCGGAATGGTGGAACCATCAATGACTCCTGAGAAAGGCTTGGTTGGCTGAAGCTGCTCATATGGCACTTGGAGATTGTTGAATGTCTCGACGGACAGAACATTGAGCCCTGCTCCGCCATCAATGAGGGTCCTGGTGACTTGCACATTGCTGATAACTGGAGAGCAAAGCATCTGGAGGACTCCGGTCGTGGCTGCGCACTTGAGCTGATTCGTTGAGCTGAACATGATAGCGCACGCAGACCATCTGAGGGGGCGCGTGGCCTCAAGCTTGGGGAGGACTGCATTCACCTCATGAGCAAACTGCTTGAAGATGCGCTGAGAGGTTGGGGCCTGAGCACCGCCCAGGATGCAAGCGATTGTGCACGGCTCCTGGAAGCCCTCAGCCCCCTTGTCCTGATGATGGTCTTCATTCCTCCTCAGCGGTGGTGGCAGAGGAGGGAGGCCTGCGTTGCCTTGAGGGCGGTCCTCACGAGGCTGATCCCTCCATCCTCCCTCGCGAGGCTGGTCCTGCCAATGATCCTCGCGAGGTCGGTCACGCCACCCTTGGCGAGGGCCACGGTCTTCCCATCATCCTCCGCCTCTTCCTCCTCCTCGGCCATAGCCCCGGTCGTTGCGGTTGGGGCGTCAGCCGATACGCCCGTCTCGCACGGCCCTGAGCTCTTGGCACTCGTTGGTGCTGTGGGTGTGGAGGTCGTGGTACACGCAGTACCAGCTACCCTTGGATGACTCAGGCTAATCCCTGCCTCACTTGCTGTCCGGCTCCGCTGCAAGTACATCAGCCCCCTTGCACTTCACGTCCTTGACCTTGGGATTCTTCTCTTCGGGATCGGCGGCCGGAAGCTTGAGGAGGGAGAGGCGCCCTTCCTCAGCCCTGGTGCACTTGGTTGCTAGGTTGAACAGCTCCAGGGATGTGCACAGGTCTTCATGGATTGCTAGTTCCTCTTTCATCTTGATGTCACGCATGCCATCGGAGAAGGCTGAGATGATGGCTTCCTCAGTCACCTTGAGAATCCTGAGGCGAGCGTTATTGAAGCGCTGGATGTACTTCTCAGGGTCTCTCCTGGCTGTTGCTTGATGCGGTGCAGGTCGCTCATGGCCGGGGGCCGGTCGCGAGTGCCTTGGAAGTTGGCGATGAAGCGGGTGCACATCTCGTCCGAGGAGGAGATCGTGCCAGGAGCCAGGTTTAGGAGCCAGGTGCGGGCACCGTCCTTAAGTGCCATGGGAAACCAGTTCGCCATGACCTTCTCGTCCCCGTTGGCGGCTTCGATGCCCAGCTCGTAGAGCTAGAGGAACTCCGCGGGGTCGGCAATGCCGTCGTAGCGAGGAGGCAGGTCCGGCTTGAACTTGCCAGGCCATGCGACGCTACACGGCTCGATGGTGAAGGCGCGGCAGCCTGCAGTGGCCACCGGAGCTCTCTGTTGATGCGGGGCTTGTTCCCAGAAATTCCCACGCGCCGCTGCCTGGAGCAGCTCGGGGTCTTGGCGTGGCGGCGCAGGGATGTGGTCATGGCGCACCGGTGCCGGGAGCACACGAGCACCTTCTGGGGGGCGAGTGATTTCTTGGCAGCTCCTTTCTTGTCGCGCAGGCACCGGACGCGGAGGGTCTCGTCCTGGGGGCACGCGCCTTGGAGCCAGGGCGCCTTCTTGGGGAGGAGGCGGCGGAGGCACCTCTTGATCCTCGCCTCCTACACAGGGTGGAGGGCGAGGCAGCAAGAGAGACGGCAGAGAAGAGCCCCCTGCGGCGCTGACGAGCTCGGTGATGCGGGCGAGCCAGTCCTTGTAGAGGTCATCGACAGGACGGTAGTGCAGGAGTTCACGCGCCAAGAGCAGTGCAGCGTGCGTGTCCGTGGGGGCGCGACGGGCGTGGGACGACAAACCAGCTGGAGTCAGCGACGGGGTGGCGGTGCGGCCTTCCCGCCGCACCGAAGGATGCAGGGACGAGGCCTGCTGCTCGTTCCCCGCCGGGCCGGTGGCGGCGTTGGCAGCGAGCGACGGGGGCGTCCGCCAACACGAGCCATCTGGGCGACTCGAGTGGCGAGAGCAGCCGACGCTCGGCGCGGGCTCGGCGAGTGTCAGACATGGACACGACGGAAGATCACACGCGACCAGCGGGAGAAAGATTCCGGTGCACCCCTACCTGGCGCGCCAAATGTCAGATTTCGGGTTCCGGCAGACCCTTGAGGTTCGAACACTAGGGTGCGCGCGAAGATCTTTCCCCTACCAGCCCACGTTTCGATCCTTGCAAGGGATCTAAGCTAGAAGGAAGAACACACAAGGGACACAAGATTTATACTGGTTCAGGCCACCATTGTGGTGTAATACCCTACTCCAGTGTGTTGTGTTGGCGTGATGATGAACAGTACAAAGGGAGAACAGCCTCGCGAGGGGCTGTTCTTGAGTTGGCGTGATGAACTGCTTGGGTGAGTTCAGTCGCTTCTCTCTCTCTTTCTCTCTCCAATCGATCCGCCCTCCTGCTCTGTGGTGGCTAGCTCTATTTATAGAGGGAGGCCCTGGGCCTCTTCCCAAATAATGAGCGGGAAGGGCGCCAACAATTAGCCATTTTGAAGGGGAACATCTAGTACACTTACCTTGACTAAAGTTGGTCTTCGGCTGCCAAAGGTTCTAATGATGACGCCGTCCTGGGCTCCACGATAACCTCCATCCTGCCGTTCTGCTGGTCTTGGTCTTGTTGCACCGAAACGGTAACCTTTGCTTGATGCCTTGGCCTAGGATTGCCCCCTTTGCACCAAAGGGGAAACAAGGACTCTGCGCAGGCCGGCGCCCGCATGGCGCCCACCTAGTCTCGATCGTCATGGCTTGCATCACGGGTTCCTCGCGAGGTACCCTGCCTTGATCTCTCCGCCTCCTCACGAGCCTTCCTGATGAGGCCACTCTGAGGAAGCTTCTTGTCGTCCACCCCGCGAGGCTTGGCCCCTCACGAGGGTCTTGAGCTTGAGCTGACGAAGCTGGGCCGCACTGGGCCCCCACTTGAGCCACGCCGCAGGCCGCAGGCAGGCAAGTCTGGGGACCCCGGCTCCCAGAACGCTGACAGTCATGGAACACTTCTACGACAGCACAGGTATGACTATCTTGATTCTGTCATAAAATCGTAATGGATGTACATGCATGACAGAAAACGCGACCTACTGTGACAAACACGTATCATCGTGGAGGTGTATTTTTTGTAGTGTAAGAAATCGGAGAAGCCTCCCCCAAGCTTGTGGGAGACTCTCTTCTTCAATTTGCACAAAATTATATATTTCCCTTAAAGCAGCTTGTTTCTTATGAGTAGGGAAATATTTAGTAGAGAAGTAATAAATCATATCCCGGGGACTACGCACACAACCGGGATCAAGAGAATTAAACCAAGTTTTAGCATCACCCTTTAATGAGAGCAGAAATATCTTAAGGAAATAGTAGTAGCGAGTTTTCTCATCATTAGTGAACAGGGTGGCTATATCATTCAATTTAGTAAGATGTGCCACAACAGTTTCAGATTCATAACCATAGAAAGGATCAGATTCAACCAATGTAATTATCTCAGGATCAATAGAGAAATCATAATCCTTATCAGTAACACAGATAGGTGAAGTAGAAAAAGCAGGGTCATATTTCATTCTAGCATTCAGAGACTTTTCTTTCAACTTAGCTAATAATTTCTTAAGATCAGATCTATCATTGCAAGCAAGAAAATCTCTAGCAGTTTCTTCATCCATAACATAACCCTCAGGCACAACAGGCAATTCATATTTAGGGGGAGAACCTTCATCATCACTTTCATCAATAATTTCATTCCCTCTAGCCCTAGCAAGTTGTTCATCAAGAAATTCACCGAATGGCATAGTAGTATCAGGCATAGAAGTAGTTTCATCATAAGTATCATGCATAGCGGAAGTGGCATCATGAATAACATGCGACATATCAGAATTAATAGCAGAAGCAGGTTTAGGTGTCGCAAGCTTACTCATAGCAGAAGGAGAATCAAGTGCAGAGCTAGATGGCAATTCCTTACCTCCCCTCATAGTTGAGGGATAGATCTTGGTTCTTTCGTCTTTCAAGTTCCTCATAGTGATCAGCAGATATAAATCCCAAGTGACTCAAAGAATAGAGCTATGCTCCCCGGCAACGGCGCCAGAAAATAGTCTTGATAACCCACAAGTATAGGGGATCGCAACTGTTTTCGAGGGTAGAGTATTCAACCCAAATTTATTAATTTAACACAAGGGGAGCCAAAGAATATTCTCAAGTATTAGCAGTTGAGTTGTCAATTCAACCACACCTAGACAACTTAGTATCTGCAGCAAAGTATTTAGTAGCAAAGTAGTATGGAAGTAATGATAATAGTGGCAAAAGTAACAGTAGCAATTTTGTAGTAATTGTAACAGTGACAACGGTGAAATAACTAAGCAAAGAGCAATATGTGAAAAGCTCGTAGGCATTGGATCAGTGATGGATAATTATGTCGGATGTGATTCCTCATGTAATAGTTATAACATAGGGTGACACAGAACTAGCCCCAGTTCATTAATATAATGTAGGCATGTATTCCGAATATAGTCATACGTGCTTATGGAAAAGAACTTGCATGACATCTTTTGTCCTACCCTCCCGTGGCAGCAGGGTCCTGTTGAGAACTAAGGGATATTAAGGCCTCCTTTTAATAGAGTACCAGACCAAAACATTAACACTTAGTGAATACATGAACTCCTCAAACTATGGTCATCACCGAGAGTGGTCCCGATTATTGTCACTTCTGGGTTGTCGGATCATAACACATAATAGGTGACTATAGACTTGCAAGATAGGATCAAGAACTCGCATATATTCATGAAAACATAATAGGTTCAGATCTGAAATCATGGCACTCGGGCCCTAGTGACAAGCATTAAACATAGCAAAGTCATAGCAATATCAATCTCAGAACATAATGGATACTAGGGATCAAACCCTAACAAAACTAACTCGATTACATGGTAAATCTCATCCAACCCATCACCGTCCAGCAAGCCTACGATGGAATTACTCACGCACGGCGGTGAGCATCATGAAATTGGTGATGGAGGATGGTTGATGATGACGACGGCGACGGATTCCCCTCTCCGTAGCCCCGAACGGACTCCATATCAGCCCTCCCGAGAGAGATTAGGGCTTGGCGGCGGCTCCGTATCATAAAATGTGATGAATCCCTCTCTTTGACATTTTTTCTCCCTGAACTTTAATATATGGAGTTGGAGTTGAGGTCGGTGGAGCTTCAGGGGGCCCACGAGGCAGGGGCGCGCCCTAGGGGGGCGCCCCCACCCTCGTGGACAGGGTGTGGGTCCCCTGACGTTGATCCTTTCGCCAATATTTTTTATTAATTCCAAAAAGTTTCTTCGTGGATTTTCAGGTCATTCCGAGAACTTCTATTTCTGCACAAAAATATCACCATGCCAGTTCTACTGAAAACAGCGTCAGTCCAGGTTAGTTCCATTCAAATCATGCAAGTTAGAGTCCAAAACATGGGAAAAAGTGTTTGGAAAAGTAGATATGATGGAGACGTATCATGGCGCAGCGGCTAACGGCTTCGTCCGCAAACACCTCCAGGAACCGGAGGCGCGCCTCCTCTACGAGGCCGGATACCCGGCGCCCCCTGACATGCGCGTGCCGGGGACGTGGAGGCTGAGCGCCGGCGGCATTCCGGTGCCGCCGGTGCCCGAAGGGGCGGCATTGCGGGCGGAGATCACCCGCATCCGCTCCTCCCTGACAGCGGAACGTTGTGGACGATGTACTTCCAGCGCCGCCGTGAGGAGCAGATCGCCTCCGTCAATGGTGTCATTCCCCGTGTCCGCCTCAACGCCGAAGGTATTAGGTATAACTATTAGGTATGACCCGCCCAGGAGGGGTCGGGTTATACCTATGGTGATTCATCATGTGAAGCCCATGAAGATATTTGAAGATGGCAGTTTAGTTAATGGCCCAAGGCCCAGAGGCGACTTAAGGCCTATAAGGGTAAACCGCCATATATGCATGACTTGTGTTGTAAGGCATGAATAGATAGTCACCGAGCCGGACACTGTTTATGAGCCGGCTGGGACTCTATGAGCCGCTGGGCATCGACCTGTGTATATAAAGGGACGACCCAGCGGTGATTCAGGACAAGAAACAACAAATCGAAAGCTAGGTCAAGCGGATTCGCTCCCTGGTAATCGAGACATAAGCAATACCACCTCAAACTGGAATAGGCCTTTACCTTCACCGCAAGGGGCCGAACCAGTATAAACCCGTGTCCTTTGTCCCGTTTAACCCCTTTAAGCTTCCTAGTTGTGATGGATCCACGACTAAGTCCTTTTGCTAGGACATCTGTCGTGACCTTTCCATGATAGTTAGCGCCCAACATGGGGCTAGCGCACAGTGGTTTTGAGTTCTTAAAGGGTAACTTCGAAGGGCTCAAGGGATACGCTGTGGGCCAGATGAGCAAGAGTCATCGAGGCAAGCTCTACATCGACGATGCAGGCTGGGGCCCCGACGCCGGCTCAATTGAGTATGGGTACCGGGTCCCCTTCGGCGGAATTCATGTCTTCATTGGCAAGATTGGCGAGCTGAGCCCTGAGCTGGACATCTGCACTGACATCATTGAGACGGCTCAGTGTGCGAAACCAGCCCGAGCTCAGCCCGCCATGAAGCGTGCCTTTGTGGGATGCATCCATGGAGCGGAATTTGATGAAGGATCTATGTCTGGTGGTGAGACAGCCATCTACTCTGATGGCGAGTCGTCCATGGGTGAGACTGATTTGTTGTATCAACTGCAAGATGGCGGGCTTGGGGGCTATTCCGATGGCAACAGTATTCCAGACCCCTATGAGCTGCCAAACAGAGTCGGGATCTTCATGGCTGGCATGCAACCTGGGTAAAACTCTACGGCTGCGGCAGCAATGACTTCCGGGTCAGCAGCGGTGACGGCAACCAGGGCAGGAGGCCCTGCACGCCCGCCGGCTCAAGTTTTGACGGCTTTTCTGGATAAGTTGACAGCTCTGTTAACCGTCATGGTCAGCCCGGTGAATCAAGCTCAGCATGATGCGGAGGTGGAAAAGTTACGTGATGATATAGTGCTAGCTAAGGAAGACCTGGCGGTGGAGGACGTCAGGATAGCCGCAGAGCGGGCAACTTTGGATGCTCAAGCCCAGCGGATTCAGTCGGAGGCTTTCCAGCTTACGATGGATCAAAACGCGTCAAATGAGATCATGAGGAGAAGGCACTAGTCCCGTCTTTCTACGGTTTATGAGCCTAGAAACCTTTTCCGCACGCCCGGTGCAGGGCCCAGTAACCCGCTGGAGATAAACCGGGCTGCAGCGCCCGGGGCTGGGACGTCGGTCCAACTGCGTGTGACGGAACCCCCTCGTTTGAATACTCCTCCACCTCACCATGTACCAACACCATCGGGTCATTATTCTAATCCTTTGGAGAACATGATCGCTGCGGTGACACGATTGGCGGCTCTCTCGATGGATGGCGACTCCCGGCGGCGGTTGAAACACAAAGGGTCAGAGAGCTTCTTCAGACAGCCTTGGCGTGGCAGGAGGCATATTCTTACAGCCGAGATAGGATCCACTCAAACCCTCTCCCAAGATGGAGCCGGAGCTATAGCAGGCACATGGACTCACCAGCCGTTTCAAGCAACGCCCATCGTCGAGACCAGCCGCGTGGGCATGACCCATCGCGTGATGGAGTTCCTAATTTGGTTGAACAGGCAGAGTGCGTCAAGAAGCCGAGTAGGCGGCTCAGTGGGCGGTTTACCAGCCCCTTCCGATTTATCCAATGACCTCAGTTGAGGCAGGCGTGACCTCAAGATCTACGGGTGTACCCTGTTTGGTGTCGGCTCTGCATAATGAGCGTTTGCCTAAAGATTTCAAGGGACCTCAAAAGATGCCTAATTATACAGCCGACTTACCCCCTGAGCCATGGATTGAAAATTATGAGATGGCCATGGAGCTACTGGAGGTCAGTGATGCTGCGTGTGCCATATACTTCACCATGATGCTGGATGGAATGGCCCGTACTTGGTTAAAAGGGCTGCCAGCTAACTCCATCGGGTCATGGGCTGAGTTAAAAGCCCGGTTTATCCAGAACTTCAAGGACACATGCAAGCAGCCCATGTCGATTGTGGACTTGGCGACTTGCAAGCAAGAGGAGGGTGAATAAATGACCCATTGGGTGCGCCGGGTCAAAGCTAACATACATTCATGTGATAACATGAATGCCGGCTTTGCGATCTTAATGTTGGAGAAAAATTGCCATTTTTTGCCTCTGAAGCAGAAGTTGGGGCGGCTCAAGCGCGATTGTAATGATATGCGCAAGCTGCGGATCTAATCAAGTATGCCGACTCTGATAGTACCAAGGACCCCAAGTCTGACGATGAGAAGACAGGGAAGGGAAAGAAGAACGGAAACACCAAGGGTCAGCAGTATAACCCAGCGAATCAGGGAGGCAACGGTAAACGCAAGGCGGATGGTAGCTCGGAGTTTGTGGCTAACACCAACGCACAGGGCAATAACCAGCATCGTAAGGGGAGGCCGCCTCCTCGGAACAGCAGACCAGGTCCTACACTTGAGCGGTTGCTTAACGAGCCCTGTCCAAAGCACGGCTCCAAGGAGAAACCAGCTACTCACCATTGGAAAGATTGTACAATTATGAGGGCCTTTAAAAATTCGAACTCGTTTGACGACAATCATGGGCTGGGCGGCGGCTCAGGCGACGGCGGTTTCCATGGCCCGGGTTACGGAGGCAGCGGTTCTAATGCCAACTTCCAAGGCCCCCAAGGTAATCAGGGCGGTTTTAATCAAGGTAATCAGGGTACAATCAACAATCCGACCAGGGAGGTCAGTAGCAGCAATCTGGATTTCAAAGTAATCCCAAGCAGTTGAATAGTGGGCACTATCATGTTTCACCACAAGCTTATGCAAGCGGAGCCAGAAGCTCCATAAGCGGGCTGTAAACGCCGTTGAGCCGGTAGTTCCTCGTTACTTGCGATGGTCTGAGCAGCCCATTCTGTGGAGTAGAGCGGATCACCCTCCCCGGGTTGACAATCCGGGTCACTTGGCCTTGGTGGTGGCGCTTCAAGTTGGTGGATACAAATACACTAAGGTGCTCATGGATGTTGGCAGTAGCATCAACATCCTTTATTATGAGACTTTCCGTCGCATGGGGTTAGCTGATAAAAATCTAAGACATCCAATATTGTTTTGCATGGAGTGGTGCTTGGTAAGTCGGCATACCCGGTGGGCAAGATTGAGCTGGAGGTGGCCTTTGAGGATGAGCATGATTCCAGGGCTGAGAAGTTAACTTTTGAAGTGGTCAAAATCAGAAGCCCGTACCATGCTCTATTTGGACGGCTGGCTTATGCCAAGTTCATGGCACAGCCGTGTTATGTTTATCTGCAGCTCAAGATGTCGGGTTATAAAGGAACCATCACAGTGCATGGGAGTCGGAAGATAGCCCTGGAATGTGAGGAAGGTGATGCTGCTTATGCTGAGTCTGTTTGTGCAACAGAGGACTTGAAGTTTTACAACGAAAATGTTGACCCGACGGATATGACGTCTTTGAAAAAGCCAACTACAGAGCATGGCCCAGTGCTGAAGTTTAAGTCGGTGATTACACCAAGCTGGTTGATTTTGTTCCTGGCGACTCATCTAAGCAGTTCAGTATCAGTGCCAACTTGGATCCCAAATAGGAAAGCACGCTCATCGAGTTCATCCGGGAGAACTGAGACATCTTTGCATGGAAACCTTCTGACATGCTGGGTGTACCGAGAGAACTCACTGAGCACACTCTCAATATTTATCCGAAATTTAAGCCGGTCAAGCAATTCCTCTGGCGGTTCAACGAGGAGAGGTGTAAGGCCATTGGTAAAGAAGTGGCCCGGCTCTTGGCGGCTGGGTTCATTGTTGAAGTTTTTCATCCAGATTGGTTGGCTAACCCAGTGCTAGTGCTTTAGAAGAATGGCACTTGGCGCATGTGTGTGGATTACATGGACTTAAACAAGGCTTGTCCGGCTGATCCTTTTTCTCTCCCTCGTATTGATCAAATCATTGATGCTATGGTGGGTTGTGAGCATTTGAGCTTTTTGGATGCTTATTCTGGTTATCATCAGATCAAGATGGCAGTTAAGGACCAGGAGAAGACAACTTTCATTACTCCCTTTGGAGCCTTCTGCTATGTGTCTATGCCTTTTGGGCTCAAGAGTGCCCAGGCGACTTATGAGCAATGTGTGCAGAATTGTCTTCACAGTCAGATTGGACACAATGTTCATCATTATGTGGACGACATTGTGGTGAAATCCAGAGAGAAGGAAACTCTGATAGATGATTTGAAAGAAACCTTTGATAATCTCCGGGTCTACAAGATGATGCTTAACCCGGCCAAGTGCATTTTTGGTGTGCCAGCAGGCAAGCTTTTGGGTTTTCTGGTTTCTAACAGAGGCATTGAGGCTAACCCGAAGAAGATCAAGGCCATCACCTCCTTGGCTAAGCCGGTGTGTATCAATGATGTTCAGCGTCTGGCAGGCCGTATTGCTGCCTTAAGCCGGTTCATAAGCCGGTTGGGTGAGAAGGCTATACCACTATATCAGATGATGAAGAAAACAAATAACTTCGTTTGGAGTGATGCTGCTAACGACGCATTTGAGGACTTAAAGAGGCAGCTAGCTGAGCCGCCAGTTCTTGCTGCTCCCATTGATAAGGAGCCGTTATTGTTATATGTGGCTGCTAACACCCGTGCTGTCAGTGTGGCCATTGTGGTGGAGCGCAAGGAGGCTGGCAAGGAATATCCGGTTCAATGGTCAGTTTACTACATCAGTGAAGTGCTTATTGAGTCCAAGCAGAGATATCCACATTGGTAGAACCTTGTTTATGGGGTGTTCATGGCCATCCGGAAGCTTAAGCAGTATTTTCTGGGTCACCCCATCACTGTGGTCAGTTCTGCTCCATTAGGAGATATTATTCAAAACAGAGAAGCCATATGACGAGTCGCTAAGTGGGCCATTGAGCTTGGGCCTCATGGTTTGAAGTATGTGCCTCGCACTGCCATCAAGTCTCAAGCACTGGTGGATTTCATCAATGACTGGACAGAACTGCAGATGCCTAAAGAGAAGCCAGATAATACATATTGGACTATTCACTTTGATGGGTCCAGGCAATTGGAGGGCTTGGGGGCTGGAGTTGTCTTAGCTTCCCCTCGAGGTGACAAGTGTTATGTTCTCAGGTTGATGTTCCCATGTACTAACAATGCAGTTGAGTATGAAGCCTTGCTCCATGGTCTTCGGATGGCTAAGGAGATGAACTTAAGTCGAGTGAGATGTTTCGGCGACTCAGATTTGGTGGTGTCGGTGTCAAAACCGGCGGATCTCGGGTAGGGGGTCCCGAACTATGCATCTAAGGCTAATGGTAATAGGAGGCAGGGGACACGATGTTTTACCTAGTTCGGGCCCTCTCGATGGAGGTAATACCCTACTTCCTACTTGATTGATCTTGATGATATGAGTATTACAAGAGTTGATCTACCACGAGATCGTAGAGGCTAAACCCTAGAAGCTAACCTATGATTATGATTGTTGTTCTTGTCCTACGGACTAAACCCTACGGTTTATATAGACACCGGAGGGGGCTAGGGTTACACAGAGTCGGTTACAGAGAAGGAAATCTACATATCCAAATATCCAAGCTTGCCTTCCACGCAAAGGAGAGTCCCATCCGGACACGGGACGAAGTCTTCAATCTTGTATGTTCATAGTCCAACAGTTTGGCCAAAGTATATAGTCTGGCTATCCGAGGACCCCTTAATCCAGGACTCCCTCGGTATCCCCTGAACCAGGCTTCAATGACGATGAGTCCAACGCGCAGATTGTCTTCGACATTGCAAGGCGGTTTCCTTCTCCGAATACTTCGTAAGAGATTTAGAACACAAGGATCGTGTCCGGCTCTGCAAAACAGATTCCACATTCCACCATAGAGAGTATAATATTCCACAAATCTAATCTGCTGACAG
Source organism: Triticum aestivum (assembly GCF_018294505.1). Lineage (NCBI taxonomy): Eukaryota > Viridiplantae > Streptophyta > Magnoliopsida > Poales > Poaceae > Triticum > Triticum aestivum. Next base: position 518,549,195 of record NC_057795.1, on the reverse strand, counting down.
CTTTTTATAGCATGACATCACACCATGGTTCGGTCATTACTCGAACCGTTTTTCACAACCACCTACCGCACGTAATGCGAGGCAGTTTTCTTGACACGTCTTGTTGAAGCAGAGATCGTGTCCCTTTATCATGGGATTCTCATCAATACGGGTATGGGTAACCCAACCGCGCCATCAATCGTGGCGCTTGGGAAGTAAGCGATCTTAACGGGCAAGTGGGGAGGCGCACAGTTTCTACCGCCTTTATAAAGAGATAAGGATCCTCCTCTTTCACCCACGCCTACTTCCTTCTTCGCTCATCCATTCTCGCACGCTCGAGCTCCAGCGCCCCAGTTCTCACCTTCTCCGCACAGCCAAACATGTCCAGAGCGGGAGGCAAATGGGTGGCCTCCTCCGTCAAGGAGGAGGATATTACGAAGCTCCGGGCGGCCGGATACTTGGCCCCAGATATTGCGCACCAGCTCCCGGACGCAAGGCAGATCATTCCGACTCCGGGACCCCACGAGAGGGTCGTGTTCCTTGCCCACTTCTTCCGCGGACTGGGATTTCCCCCTCCACCAATTTGTCCACGGGCTCTTGTTCTATTACGGGCTGGATTTTCATGATCTAGCCCCTAACTTCATCCTCAATATCTTAGCGTTTATCGTCATGTGCGAGGCTTTTCTCCGCATCAGTCCCCACTTCGGCCTGTGGCTAAAGATCTTCAATGTGAAGCCGAAGATAGTGGTCGGCAAGCAGGTGGAGTGTGGTGGCGCCATTGTGGGCAAGATGCCCAGCGTCACCTGGGTCGAGGGCTCCTTTGCGGAGACCGTGAAGGGGTGGCAATCGGGGTGGTTCTACATCACCGAGCCGCGCGACGCCAACTGGGTGGTGGCCCCCGAATTCCGATCCGGTATCCCTGTGCGGCTCACTTCCTGGAAGAAGAAAGGCCTAGCCTGGGGCGCTTCCGCGGAGCTGACTGGACTCTAGAATTGCGTCAAGAACATGATAACCAAGAATATCAGGCTCAACGTGGTCCAGGTCATGCTATTTCGCTGGATTCTCTCGTGTCAAAGACATGCATTCAACCTGTGGGAGTTCGACGCGGCCCAACACCAGACACTGGAAGAGCTCTTCGACATGATGCACAAAGACGTCTGGAAGGTGTTGTTCAGGTCCAGCGAAGTCCCTCCTCCCACTTCCGAGGACCGCGGACTCAGCGCCAAGTGCCACGCCAATGCGGTAAGCATTCTACATTTTGCAAGATGTGCCTTTCCTTAGTATATTTGTGGGAGGAACTTAAGCCACTGTACTGATCTGACAGGAATACGTGGCGACGGCGGAGCGGATCGACTATCCGGCTCCGTTGCCTGAAGATCCAGCAACCTCTCTCCTGATGGAGATGCTAGTTCCGGCGCCCTATGAGGTGTCGGAGAAGAAGGCCAAGAAGAAGGCCGTGGGGACCAGGAAAAGTCTCCGGCGCAACGTGGTGCCGGACTCATCGTCCGAAGACACCGAGGTGCACTCCTCCAACGACAACGAGGAGGAGGAGGAGGAAAACCCTCTCCCACAAAACGAGGGGGAGAAGAAAAGGAAGGCCGCCCCTTCCGGGGAGGCCGAAGGGTCCAAGAAGGGATGGACCCTCCCTCTGGACCACTCCACAACCGCTGCCTATAGTGAGGAGGAATGGCTACCCAGGGCCAAGCCCCTGGAGAAGTCATAAGTATTCGTATGTCAGGATACTTCTTGCATATTTTAGCTTTATGTCTTCTTATTATGTCAAGATTTTTTTGTGCAGTCCGTTCAAAGCCCATATCGACTTGCCCTCCTCGGATGGGTCCTTGAGCTCGTCGGAGATGAATAGATATTCGCTCCCGACGGCTTCCACCCCCCGGCCCACGGATGACACTGACGTGTTATCTTAGAGGATGCCAGGCCAGGAGGAGGTAGTCCTAGAGATGCCTCAAGGCGAGACTCCCGATGTCGGGCTCAAGGGGGGGAGATACCCATGGATTCGGATGAGGAGGCCGCAGCAAGCTTGGCCCCCAGCCGGATACTGCACCGGAACCTCCAGTGGTTCCGGATTCAGGCAGGCAGCCACCCGCCAAGGGGGGCGAGCCGTCTGTGCCGATGACCTCTATCCATCTAGAGGCATCAGATAACCTGGTGGAAGCGCTTCAGAGCTCTTCCCTTGGTGAAGGACACCATACTCTTATGAGTATGGTGATTGCGAAGGTTCAGTCCGCCAAGAGCGGATTGACCGAAGCCTGCGCCAGCCTCCTGACAGGCTTTGAGGTAAGTAATTTAAATTATGAGAAAGTATCACGGTGTACACAGTAGCCCCTGATGCTTTGTTTGGTGTTCGACAAGACAAGCTGAATAGAGGATCAAATATTATTCCCAGGAGTCTAATCATATTATGTCTATGTGAATAAGCAGGTGTCGCTGCTGGCCGTCGCCGCTGCCACTGCGGAGGTCTCCGGACTGAGGCTGTGACACCCCAAAAATTTGGCCTTGTTTTAATGAATTAAAAATTTTGCCAGGAATTAAAACTTTGGATTTCTGAGCTCCATTTTTTTAAATCATTTCCTTCCCTGTTATGATGAGTTTTTCCCAAAGAGAAAACTTTTCAAATATGTTATTGGACTTGTTTAACCTCTCAAGAAAAACTTTCCTTTTATCAGTGTAACTGATTAAATAATTAAGTTGCTTGATCTTTATTTTCTTGAAAATGGATTTTCAAGGTTAAATGGCCATATTTGAACTACAACCATTTGATAAATTCACTTAAAATTCCAACCAAAATTTGGAGATGTCATGTGATGTTTTTAAATCACTTTTATGCAAAAATATATTTCATTCATGAAATATTTTGAGCTCTACAGCAAATTTTGTTCTCTGGTCCAGTGGGCAATTTTGCACTACAACTCCTTTAAATAATTCTTTCTAGCCTCCACCAAAATTATGGGATGATGGTAATGGCCTAAGATTCCACTTTGTGCAAAAACCTAGTGCTGTTCTTTGAAAAATTTGAGTGAATCAACCTCATCTTCAGTCTGGACCAATTTGATGGTTTGTACAGCAACCATGTTTTTACTTGCTCTTTAACCCTTGATTATTTCTCATAATTGTAGTCCCCCATGTTAAACCCTTAAGTCCAGGAGCATGCACCTTTTGGATCATTTTTGGTTCATGAAATAATGCTATTTATTTCCTGTCCAGAATTGAAGTTTTGTAAAACTTACACTAGCAAGTTTCTGCTTTTGGCCAACTAACCTCACCACTCTCTCTTGCATCTAAAGAGACCACCATCTGGAGTTTTTGGCCACTCCAAGACCTACCTAAGTGCCCTTAGCATTTTGTCAAACACCTTATGGGCATGACCAGTTTTGACAAGAGTTGTGGCATTGCACTGTGAACTTGCACCTCTGATCAAACTAGTATGTCCACTAGACTCCCCGTTACTCCCAACCTGGGTCTGTTAATTGCCAGCCTCGACCGCGACCTCTAGCATGCTCTGGCATTAGGTCGAGCACGTCCCGTGCACGCCCAGAGCGCGAGCAGAGCATGCGTTTGGCACGCACGTGCACCGAGCCGACACGCTGGCCCCCACGGTTTTGGCCCACACTGCAGAGCCTCGCCACGCACTCCCTTTCTCACCGCTACGCGCCAAGCCGCCCCTCGCCACGCCCGGCAAGCCAAGAGCTAGCCGCCGCCGCCGCCCGACAGCCTCTGCCCATGTCGGCGCCGCCAAAGCCACCTCCGCTCGCCAGCTCGCCCCTGGAGCAGTGCCCACTCGTCCGCTAGCTCCTGCCGTCATCCCCAGCCACGCCACGTTGCCCTGCAAGCTACAGAGAGGCGGTTCGCCGGAGAGCTTATCCGGCCGCCGCGGAACCGACCTCGACGAGCTATAAAAGGAGGCCCCCGAGCCTCCCCGAGCACACAGGAAGCCTTAGAATGCTCCCCTAGTCCTCCCATGGCAGCCAATCGACCCGGGGGAGGTCTTCTTCCCCACCTCCGGCAACTTCAGCCGCCACCACTGCCCCGGCCAATTCGGCACCACCAGGGCCTCCCACTCTCCGTTCTCTCCACCAAGAACCCCCTCATCCTCCCGTAAACCATTCCCACTACTCGATTTTGATCGAGGACCACCGTAGCCCCAAAACCACTCTGCTCCCGAAGCTCTCCGTCCGCCGCGAAGCTCACCGCCGACGACCCCTTCCACTCCCGAGACCGTAACACCCACCGGCGGGACCGCCTCGACCCCCTGAACCCGTGGATGACTTCGGTTTCTCGAACGGAGCCGCCAATCGCCGGCGGCGATCGCCGGAGTCCTGCCTCCGCTCGGGACAGAGAAAGAGGAGGGAGAAGACTGGTCAAACCTGACCAGTGGGCCCTCTGGACCCACTGTCAGCGACCCCGTGCCTGTCCACGTGGGATTAAGTGAAGGCGTATTTTCCCCAGTACGTTTTCCCCGCTCCGAAAGCGTATTCCCCTCCGAAACGTTTTCTTATCTGTTTTATTTAAAAACAGATTTTGACCACAACTTTGACTGGTTATATCTTTTTAAATACAACTCCAAATGAACTGATTCTTTTTCCTACCTCTCTCAAATTTCACCTAGTTTATTTTAATATTTATTTGAAAAAATTTCAGAACAACTTTTGGTGCTGTTTTTATTTTGTGTGTTAATTCTTTTATATTGCTAAAATAGGATTTTTGAAGAGGGGAGAAATGTTTCAAGTTTTGGAGTGCACCCTGCCTTTCCACACATTGAAGGCAAGCATTCTGAATCCCGGCATAATATTTTTGGTGTGATCGTGGATACATTTATAACACCACCGCATTTCAAAGGACTCGTTATTTCATGTGGCATGATCATATGCATGAGTGCATATTAGTGATTTCCAGACTGTTGGAAATGAACACACTTGTGATGATAATCACCCTCATGTGCCTTGCATGCATACCGGCAGGAACCCGGGAAAACCTCTGCCTTGGGTAGGCATGAGTTGTCGCCGGTCTCCGTCGGGACGGTTATGTCTGGTATGGCATGGTAAGGTGATATGAGCAGTGACTCTGTTGGTTGAAATATATTCGTTATACTAACCATGCAGGGAATACTGAAACCTCCTGAGTCGACCGTAGATCGAGTCTTGTGCCAGTAACCCCCATACTTGTTTCGTACTACCACTCGTCTCTACAGCAAGTAGGGTACAGTTCAGTAAGTTGTCAACCTTTTTCTAGCACACACTATACAGAGAGGCCATGGTGGAAGATACCGGTTGTAGCTGGTAGGCAGGCCACCTGGTCCGGGGGCATGGGTGTTTCCGGTTGGGACCGAGAGGGGAGGCCACCCCTTAGAGTGCGCGATATAAATTTGATCCCATGCTACGCGAGGTTGTAGCCTCCCCACTTAGAGTTTGCTTAACAGGTGTCGTGGGTGATTCCAGACACGTGTGAGTTAAGCTGGTGTGTGCAAGTTAGGTGGTTTTCAACAAAAAGGCCGTAGACGGAATTAGTCCCGATGGACTAAAGAAATCCGTTACTCGTGGGTAAAGAGTACACCCTCTGCAGAGAATAAACCTATTCGAATAGCCGTGTCCATGGTTAAGGATTACAGTCTGGGATGGGTCAGGTGTCGGTCTTAGTGTCAGTCTTCGGAGGTGAAACGGTTAACCAGAAATGGAATTACTACTCGTGACTTGTGATAACTATGATTATTATTATTGTTGACTAACCCGTGATATTATTGTTATTATCGAGTATCTCTGGGATGGTTCTACCTCCGGGATATTCACTATGATTGTTTCTTTTAAAGCCCTTTATGTGGTGTCGCTCAGACGCCCGACTGTGGCATTTCTTTTAAAAGCCCTTTATGTGGTGTCGCTCAGACGCCCAACTGTGGCATTTCTTTTAAAAGCCCTTTATGTGGTGTCGCTCAGACACCCGACTGTGGCATTTCTTTTAAAGCCCTTTATGTGGTGTCGCTCAGACGCCCGACTGTGGCATTTCTTTTAAAGCCCTTTATGTGGTGTCGCTCAGACACCCGACTGTGGCATTTCTTTTAAAGCCCTTTATGTGGTGTCGCTCAGACGCCCGACTGTGGCATTTCCTTTAAAGCCCTTTATGTGGTGTCGCTAAGACGCCCGATTGTGGCATTGCTTGTTATTTGTTTCATAAATTTTTATACTACCATGTTATTGCGTTTTTATAAATAACTTGCTTGCACGCATCAGAGTTTCATTTATCTTTTGTGACTGACGTCATGAGCATAAAATATTTTTAGCACATCATTGTTATATTACACATGTGTTCATAATGTTTGCGAGTACATTCAAAGTACTCACTGGCTTGTCCCTGGCTATTGTCTTGGCCAGATTTTCTTGCTCGGAGAGGAGCGACGCGATGCCAGCCCCGGAACCCACACAATGGAGATAGCAGCCTCGCGAAGATAGGAGTTAACCTGGTCAGCTGTTCCTGTGGGAAATGGAGCCCCATAGACACTGATGTTTCACAGACCACTTCCGCCATCAACCACTAGAAACCGTTTGTTGTACTCACAGGCCAGAATGGTCTTGTACTACGTATGTTGTATTCTGCTTGGAATTTCCTGTATCAAGTTGGAGTCTCATCAGCTAACAGTAATCCTGGGGCTGATGAGCACGACGGTCTTTTCTGGAAATTTATGTCCGGAGAACCGGTCATGGCAGAGGCAGAGCCTAGGGCGGGCCAAAGAAGAGCTCGGCCTCGTGAAGAGGCAGCTCGAGGAGAACAAAGGTAAGCAATACCCCGTCTGAATGTTATACAAAGGAAAAAATCGTGGATGCTAATAGAAGCATGGTAAATTTTGCTAGGGGCCACGACCGAAGTGGTGGCCCTTAAGAAGGCGCTGTCCGAGGCCGAAAACATAGCGGCTAAGGAGTGCATTGAGCGCGAAAAACAAGAGGCGCGAGTTGATGAGGTCCAGCAAGAGCTCCAGGACTTCGTCAAAAAATTCAAGTCCTTGGAGCGTGACTCCAAGACGCAAGAGTTGGAGCTTGCGAAGGCCCGTCAGAGCGCACTAGACGCTAAGGCCGAAGCCCAGAAGGCCCTCCAGGAAATTGAGGCGGCCAAGAAGATAGCTGCGGGTAAGGCTTTCATTATGCAACGCAAGCATGTGAAGGAGACTTTCCTTTTACTTACCCGAATTCGGAGCTCTCCAAGAGCATTCGCAGATCTGCCGCATAGCATCTCTGATGTCGCAGAGTTCTAACAGGCTGAGGAGGGGAGCTCGACGGAGAAGCTGTTTTGGTCCTAGTATATTGGGGCCGAGCACCCGATGTCCTTGATTGACCAGCTAAAGCAATTGGTCGAACTCCACATGGCGGCCGAACTGGCCATGAAGGACTTCATAGTCCGGCTGTGGCCTGGCGAGCCCCTGCCCAGCAGCTACTTCGGTTTTGTCAAGCAGATGGTAAATGCCTGTCCGCAACTTGAAGTCGTTAAGCAGTTCGTCTGTATTAAGGGTGCACGCAGGGCCTTGGCCCGTGCGAAGGTGCACTGGGGGAAGATCGACGCCGAGAAGCTGGTGACTGAGGGGACGCCGAAGGGCAAGGAACATCGCCACCCCGAACAGTACTATGACAATGTCATTAAGGGTGCCCGCCTTGTGGCGGATGAATGTACGAAGGATGTGATATTTGAATGAATGTAATCATGTCATCCTGTATTACGAAAACCAGTTCATGTTCGCTATGTAGCGCTTGTTAATTTAATATATTACCTTCTGTGCGGCCATTTTAAAAATTCTTGAGAGTTGGCCAGTCGTCGGCTTCCGCCCCCATGTAACTAGTACTGGGGTGTTCGGGATAAGTATAAACACTCTTTATCCAAGTTTTTGGTCCTTTTAAGGAGGTGTTTAGCGCCACGAACGAGGCAATTGGACTATACGGCTTTATCGCCCTCACTTAGCCATAGAAGTCTACAATTCTAAATTTTGGCGAAGCCCCTAGTATCCGGAAAGCCAAACTTTGGGCGCTATGCACACCTAAATCGGACGAGGCCGATTCCTCGCCTGAAGCGGAAAAAATCTTTAAGTATTTGAGACCTCTCGAACAGCGACCAGCTCTCGCCTTATCATGACAGTCAGTTTTTGGCTTTCTCTACTGAGGTGCTCGTCCGGAAGAACCGGGAGACAATCGCAGTAGTTCTCCCTGTGCTACCTTAGCCGATATAGCGGAACGTAAGGTACCAAAACATAGGAGCCGGGCAAACCCAACTATTGACCCAAGACATGATTCAGAGCGGATGCATATAGTGCTATAAGTTCGGGGTGCCGCACTGTCAAAAGTGTTCGGACTTGTCTTGCCAAGTTATGGGGTACTGAAGCCCCTAGCAAACTGGTCATGCCAAAATGCATGGGTATAATAAATAAGCAGTAAAGAAAAAGGGGCAAATAAACTTAATAGCAATCTGACGTTGTATACTATTTTCCCTTGTTATTCAAATGATACATCAAAGCGTACATATACAAGTAGTGCGATAAGCAGAATAGGACTGTTTGACACATCCTAACCAGGAGCGGGCGGTATGCGGTTATGTAAAATAGGTATAACGATTGTTATCAGAGACCACCTGAGGATTCCCTCGTATGCCCAAGCTTCTTGTCCTCCTGGTGTGTTCGTCCCGCTATGTGTCCGATAGCCGGTCTTTCGGAAGAGCCTCCTGAAGGTAGGGACCTGAAAGAAAAAGGGGTGCAAAAATGCGTGTGTCCTGGGGCGGTCGAACCGCATTATGGACCGTGTCATGGTCGTGCCTCCGCCTATGCCCATGGTATTTTAAGTGCGTAGTTATGTACGCGTGGCACGAATGTCGCCGCTAGGCTGGGACTAGGGCGGAGGCCGAATTGCTAGTCCAGCTCTGGACGTGCCGGACGATCCTGTTATGGAGTACTCCAGACTCGCTTGATAGTATCCGGATTCTTTATTGCTGAATTGGCTGTTTGCTTAAGAAGTCTATTTTGTACTTCCACCGCGAGGGCCGCAGTGTGCTCCTCTCTACAAAGCGAGTGCTCTGTGTTTCCATTAACTGTAATAACCCCATGAGGTCCCGACATTTTGAGCTTGAGATATGCATAATGCGGTACCACATTGAATTTGGCAAATGCGGTTCGTCCGAGCAGTGCATGATAGTCGCTACGGGAGGGGACGATGTCGAAGATTAACTCCTCGCTACAGAAATTTTCCGGAGATCCAAAGACCACTTAGAGTGTGATTGAGCCCGTACAACAGGCCTCTACACCGGGTATGACACCCTTGAAGGTGGTTTTTGTGGGCTTGATCCTTGAGGGGTCAATGCCCATTTTGCGCACTGTGTCCTGATAGAGAAGGTTCAGGCTATTGCCGCCGTCCATGAGGACTCATGTGAGAGGAATCCATCGATGATGGGGTCAAGGACTAATGCGGCCGAACCGCCATGACGGATACTGGTAGGATGGTCCCTGTGATCGAAAGTGATCGGACAAGAGGACCATGCGTTGAATTTTGGGGCGACTGGCTCCATTGCATAGATGTCCCTTAGTGCACGCTTCCATTCCCGCTTGGGGATATGGGTTGCGTATATCATATTCACTGTTTTCACCTGGGAAGGGAATTTCTTATGTCCTCCCGTGTTTGGTGGTCGGGGCTCCTCATTGTCATCGCTATGCAGCCCCTTTTCCTTGTTTTCGGCATTCAACTTGTCGGCCTGTTTAAACACCCAGCATTCCCTGTTGGTGTGGTTGGCTGGTTTATCGGGGGTGCCGTGAATTTGACATGAGCGATCGAGTATGTGGTCCAAACTGGACGAGCCCGGACTGTTTCTCTTGAACGGCTTTTTCCGCTATCCGGATTTAAAGCCTCTAAATCCGGCATTGACTGTCGTGTCTTCAGTGTTGTCGCCATTATTGCGACGCTTGTGTCTATTCCGTCGCGGCTTGCCGTTGCTATCCCTGGCATCTGAATCGCCTGAGTTTTTGGGTGTGACGTTGCTGCAAGCCAGCCAGCTGTCCTCGCCCGCGCAGAAGCGGGTCATGAGTGTCGTGAGGGCTGCCATGGACTTTGGCTTCTCTTGGTCGAGATGTCAGGCGAGCCATTCGTCTCGGATGTTGTGCTTGCAGGCCACTAAGGCTTCGGCGTCCAGATAGTCGACAATTTGGTTCTTTTTAGTTAGGAACCGAGTCCAGAATTTCCTGGCTGACTCCCCAGGCTACTGGGTTATGTGACTTAAGTCATCAGCATCCGGTGGTTGCACATAAGTGCCCTGGAAGTTATTGAGGAATGTGTCTTCCAGATCCTCCCAACTGCCAATGGAGCTTGCTGGCAGGCTATTAAGCCAATGCCTAGCCGGTCCTTTGAGCTTAAGTGGTAGGTACTTTATGGCATGTAAGTCATCGCTGCGGGCCATGTGGATGTGGAGAAGAAAATCTTTGATCCATACCGTGGGGTCTGTTGTGCCATCGTATGATTCAATATTTACGGGTTTAAACCCTTCTGGGAATTCGTGATCCATAACTTCATCAATGAAGCATAGGGGGTGTGCGGCGCCTCTATGCCGGGCTACATCCCGACGTAGTTCAAATGAGTCCGGTCTATTGTGTTCGGCCCGGCCGGACTTTAGTTTATTGTATCCGGCGTGACGGTCATCATCACGTCTTGTGGCGCACCCCCGTGATCTGTAGATCGATCTTGACTGTCCTGCTTTGTTTTCCAATACTTCTCGCAGGTCCTTCGTGTAGCCCCTGGCCTTGGTATTATCATTTGATTGGCGGCGGGGTGCGGTCTGGACTTCGGGCTGGTACGCCGTTTTGTCGCGAATGCGGGGTAGCCACATCATGTGCTGGTAGTGTGGGTTTTAAAGCCTCCTCCTCGAGTTGAGGTAGCAGCCTGCGCTTTGGGTAGCTTTTGCTAGGGCGTTCGAGTCCGTATTCTTCGGCAACCAGGACCTCGATCCATCTGTCAGTTAGCAGATCTTGATCAGCTTGAAGCTGTTGCTGCTTTTTCTTCAGGCTTTTTGCAGTGGCTATAAGCTGGCGTTTGAAGCACTCCTGCTCGACGGGATCCTCTAGCACGATGAATTCTTTGTCGCCAAGGCTCACTTTGTCTTCGGAGAGAGGCATGTAATTATCGTCCTCTGATTCTCCATCAGTTGCCTATTCTTTAGGGCTAGCTTGCCCATCCTCTTGCTTGGCCTGCTCGAAGCCTGGCTAGGCAGGATTTTCTTCATCTTCGGCACCATCCGGATTGTTATCTCTTGTGTCGGTATCACTATTTTTGCTATGCCGGGGCTTGGAGCGGCGCCGATGACGCCGGTGTCTAGATTGCTTCCCCAAGGGGATATCTTCCGTTGCCTCATCGCCATTGTTTTCTTTAGGGGTGTCGACCATGTAAATATCATATGATGAGGTGGCTGTCCATCGCCCTACAGGTGGTGGTTCCTGTTCTTCTCCTACATCGTCGTCCATACCGTCGATGTCTTCGGAGTCGAAGTCAAGCATGTCGGTTAGAAAGTCATCGATAGTGGCTATAAAGTGGGTGGTGGGTGGGTGACGAATTTCTTCGTCGTCTGCTCCCCACTCGAGCCAGACATAGTTCAGCCAAGAATCTCCCGACAAGGAAAGAGACCTTAATGAGTTCAGTACATCACCCAAGGGCGAGTGCTGAAAAATATCCACGGCGGTGAACTCCATGACGGGTGCCCAATCCGATTCGGTAGGCACAGACGCACGCGGTTCGGATCCTGCAACCGGAGACGAGTCCGGGGGTCCGATGACACCATCCTCACAGGAGGCGGGTTCAGTGTTCGGCTCCGGCGCCGATGAGTGTGCGGCCTCCGTGGCGGGGTCCATCCACCCGTCCTCGGAAGGCACGATCTACTCTGGATTGATTCCCGGAGCCAACGCGGGTGCGATCTCCCGAATACTGTTCGACGGCAGATCAAGGTCATGTCCGTCGTGATTGTTCGACGCACCCGTCATGGGCTTGAATCCGTCGAAGATCAAGTCTCCGCGGATGTCAGCAGTATAGTTTAAGCTTCCAAACCTGACCTGATGGCCAGGGGCGTAGCTATCGATCTGCTCCAGATGGCCCAGCTAGTTGGCCCGCAGTAGAAGCTGTCGAATACGAAGATCTGTCCGGGGAGGAAAACCTCTTCCTGGACCGCATTGTTGAAGATGATCGAGGGAGCCATCAAGCCTTATAGCAATGACACAGCGGAACTCTCAATGAAAGCACCAATGTCGGTTTCAAAACCGGCGGATCTCAGGTAGGGGGTCCCGAACTGTGCGTCTAAGGCTAATGGTAACATGAGGCAAGGGACACGATGTTTTACCTAGGTTCGGGCCCTCTCGATGGAGGTAATACCCTACTTCCTGCTTGATTGATCTTGATGATATGCGTATTACAAGACTTGATCTACCATGAGATCATAGAGGCTAAACCCTAGAAGCTAGCCTATGATTATGATTGTTGTTCTTGTCCTACGGACTAAACCCTCCAGTTTATATAGACATCGGAGGGGGCTAGGGTTCCAGAGAGTCGGTTATAGAGAAGGAAATCTACATATCCGAATATCCAAGCTTGCCTTCCATGCAAAGGAGAGTCCCATCCAGACACGGGACGAAGTCTTCAATCTTGTATCTTCATAGTCCAACAGTCCGGCCAAAGTATATAGTCCGGCTATCCGAGGACCCCTTAATCCAGGACTCCCTCAGGTGGCTCAACAAGTCTCAGGCAAATGGGATTCCAAGGATCCCCTCATGGCGGCTTATCACCGCGAACTTGATGCTATTGCTGGGCACTTCAAGGGTTATCAAGTGGAGCACATTGATCGAAGAAAGAATGAGGCGGTTGATGCTTTAAGCCGGTTGGGATCTCAGCATAAGCCAGTGCCACCTAACACTTTCTTGGATATTCTGCATAACCCTTCTGTCAAGTTGCCTACACAGGAAGATCTTGTTGTTCCTGACCCGGAAGCACAATTGGTGGGAGCTCTTCACATTATCCCAGATTGGATAGTACCATATTTGGCTTATATGACTTGGGGCGAGTTACGTGAGGATGAAACTTTGGCCAAGCAGATAACCCGGCGGTCTAAGTCAATGACAATTGCCAATGGCGAGTTACACCATCACAGTGTCGCTGGGGTGTTTCAGTGTTGTGTCTCTCCTGAGGAGGGCCAAGAGATTCTTTGTGAGATTCATGAATGAGATTGTGGTCATCATGCCGGGTCAAAACCCCTTGTGGCCAAAGCTTTTCGTCTGGGATTTTATTGGCTGACTGCTCACGCTGATGTAGAGGATCTGGTCAATAAATGTGATGGCTGCCAGAAATTTTCACGATGAGCTCATGTGCCGGCTCAAGAATTGAGGATGATTCCAATTACTTGGCTGTTTGCAGTCTGGGGGCTTGACATGGCTGGGCCTTTTAAAAGGTCCAAGGATAAAAAGACCCACCTCTTGGTGGCGGTTGACAAATTCACAAAGTGGGTTGAAGCAGAGTTGGGTGCTATGAAAGAGTTTTGTCAACGTGAGCATATTCGTCTTGATGTATCATCAGTAGCTCACCCTCAATCCAATGGTCAAGCTGAAAGAGCCAATCAAGAAATTTCGAGAGGCATCAAGCCTCGGCTTATGGTTCCTTTGCAACGGACATCGGGTTGCTAGGTGGAGGAGTTACCTTCTGTGATATGGAGTATCAATACTACCCAGAAGAGGTCTACAGGTTACACGCCTTTTTTCATGGTTTACGGAGCAGAGGCGGTTCTCCCTAGTGACATCCGTCATGACTCTCCTTGCGTAGCGGCTTACGTTGAAGCTGATAATGAACAAGCACGTCAGGATGCACTTGACCTGTTGGATGAGAAGCGCGATCTCGTAGCAGCCGGTTCAGCAATTTATCAACAAGACCTGCACCGTTATCATAGCCGCTGGGTTAAGTCCAGAACCTTTCAGGAAGGTGATTTGGTGCTTCGGCTCATCCCGGATCAAACTGACATGCACAAGTTATCCCCACCTTGGGAAGGGCCCTTTGTGGTCAGCAAGAATTTGAATAACAGGTCATACTACCTTATCGATGTTCGAGAGCACAAAGACTCACGTAAGTCAGAGGAGGATACCCGCCAGCCATGGAATGTCGCTCATCTTTGGCCTTACTACACTTGAGCCACCGACTCTTATGATCTACATATTTTAGACGATGTATATATTATGATGAATATCATAAATCAGGGTCTCTGTTGTTTCATCCTCAATGATCATGTGTCTTCATCATCATAATTTCAAAGACCAATTGGGGCCGGGTCGTATTCGAATCATGCTATTAACCCCTTTTGGCCGGCTTCCTGGTCGTATTCGAACCATAACCGCCAACACTTAGATCATTTGGGGGTTGGATCATATTCGAATCATAGCTTAACCCCTTTTGGTCCGGCTTACTGATCGTATTCGAATCAGAGTCGTCAAACTTCTCAAGGTCATTTGGGGGCTTCTTGTTCAAACATAGGTGTATTCACCAAAGAGAACATAGCTGTCGGTACCCTCTTGATCGGCGCAATGCCAATGTCTCAAGGTCGTCTGGGGGCTTCCTATTCAAACATAGGTGTATTCACCAAAGAGAACATAGTTGTCAGTACCCTCTTGATCGGCGCAATGCCAACACTTCAAGGTCACTAGGGGGCTTCCTGATCGTATTTGAATCATAGTTATCGGTACCCCTTTGATCGGCGCAATGCCAAAAATCATTTGGGGGCTTCCTGGTCGTATTCGAATCATAGCTATTAACCCTCTTGGTCCGGCTTCCTGGTCGTATGCGAACCATAGCCTCGCTTTTTGATATTTGGCTTGATTTCTTGAAGTTTTTTCCGGTTCTTCTTGATACTATCTTGTCTTTTGATTTCAATGTAATTTTGGTCATACAACCTTTACTTTCATAAGCTCATATTTGAAACTTACCGTGGTTTCATTACCCGGCTTAATGCAAGAGGCGACAAGCCACCCATACATGATGATATCCAGCACTTGGACTTATTGGCTTCTAAAAAGCTTTAGGGTGCTCACCCTTACTGCACAGGTATCATAAACCAGCAGTGCAATTACATATCACAGGTATGATATCATTATTATGTCTCAATTAGGGTTCAACAAACCTTCCGCTTAACTGTTTAAGCATAAGTGGGTGCATACAAGATATTATGACCCACCCTAAGGTAAACCGCCAAGGGATCTCTTTTGATTTACTTGTGTGTAGGATAAAGTTGAAATTTTTCTACACCATTCAAACATCATAAGTCTCAGGTGGCGGTTTAATAGTATGGAGCATAACGCAAAACGTGCACGATGGCACGACAGAGTAAAGTTGTTGCTACCCTATTACATGACTCCCTGAGTCCAAATGTCTAACTATTTTTTCAGAAGGCCATAAATATGAACCGCCCAGCGGATCAACCTTCTCGCTGGCCTGATGCTTCCGGGTCAACCCTCTCCGCTTCTTTGTCCTGTTCTACATCCTAGAAAGTTGGTGATGACCAGTCAATGCCATTCAAAGCTTGAAACTTAACTTCATCATCAATTAGCTTGGACGGGTCAACTTCAGGGGCAAAGGTGTGCTTACGGATTGGGGGGGTCAGGCCTGTCACTTTATAAGACAGTGTTGGCATCCTCTGATTTCCCATGTCATAAGCCGGATGGTACTTGGTGAGGTCTGTCTCATTGGCAATCAGGCTGGCCAGAGGACGTGTCTCCTTCACGCAAGCAGCAAAGTCCTTCCGTTCAAACGGAGTGCCATCCTCCTTGAGGCTTGGATACCCAATAGAGATGTCGGTCGGGTCTAATTCCGGTAGCCATGCTTTGGCCCGGCTTAAGGCAGTCACGGCTCCGGCTCTCGCAGATGATCGCTTTATTTCATTAAACTGCTGGGGCAACATAGAGAGATTCCTTAGCACATCAACCAGGAGTGTGGGGGCTTCATTGGACAAAACAATTGTGGCCAATGCACGCTGAGCACCAGTGTAAATCTGCTCTACCAATGTGTAACCGCCTTTAGTTTTACAAGCATGTCTTGGTTGAGATTGCTGTTCCTAGGGCCTGCATAATAATCACAAAGGAGTTAAGAGTAGATAATATCGTCAAGGAGGATATTCAAAATTTGACAGTCATCAGGCGACTTACCAAAAATAGCAGATACCATCTGAGACACCTAGAGTTTTAAGCCGGTAAGTTCCATGGTGGCTTCTTCAAGAGCTGCCTCTACCTTTTCTGCCTGTTGGGTCAGCACAATCTTTTCTTCAGCCCAGGCGCTTTTTTCAGCTTCAAAGCTGGTTTTCAGTTTTTCTACTTCACCCACGCTAATTTCAAACTTTGAGTTCGCCTTCTAGGTTACAGCCTCTTGCAGTTCCAGATGGGTCTTCAACTCAGACAGCTCGGTTTGAAGTTCAGCAGTGGTGGTCTAGTCATAAACCGGATCAACATCATAATTCAAGCGTTAGTTCAACATATCAAGTCCCAAGCCTTTTGCACACAACAACACTTGGCACTTGGGGGCTAATGTCTGCCGAAAGTTCTATCTAAAGGCGGCTTAAGTAAATAAGTCCCAAGCACTTTGCGAGCAAGAGTGCTTGGCACTTGGGGGCTAATGCATATTTCTTGTCTAGTTGCAAATTGATGACAACACCTTGGTGCTACAACCGGCCATAGCTGGGTAATAAGGGCTACACAACTTTAAGCCGGATTTTGATCAAGTCTACATCATATTTAAAATAAGCAGTAAACTTGGGGGCTGGCAGGATATGCATAATATAAGAGTTAAATAGATCATACCTCAAATTTATGATGCATCTGCTTCACCATATCCACTTCAAGATCACGGCTACTGTGTACTTGGCTGACAAAGCCTGAGTATATTTCACGAATGCCCAGTTGAGCATATTGGGCGATGTCAAATCACACTTTGCGTGGCTCAGCATGTTCTTCCTTGGCAGAATGCCTGGCCAGCACGGTAGGTCTCCCCGGCTCAGTAAAGCCGGTCTTGGTGATCTCTACATCAACATCTTGTGGGTTGGCTGTCTTTACACGGCTTGATCAACAGGCGGGTCAATAGTCATTGTTGGCATGTCATGAACCAGTTCAAGCGGCTCAGGAATAGAGGCCTCAGGCGCAGCGGTTTGAAGCTCCAGCTCATTGACTGTCGGCTCTTTGGCCGACTTGTTCTTCTTGGCCCTCTTGATGGGCTTTGCTTTTCCACTACATGAGTCAAAAAAGGTCAGTAAAAGTATAAAAGGATTGTAATAAGTAAAGGATAAGTAAAGGATAAGTAAATCGTCATTACCCTGGAGCGGTCTTGAAAGCTGGCATATTAGACTGGATTGAGTCACCGGAAGAGGAATGTGAAGTTTCCTGATAATTTGAATCGGAAGAGTTGAGCGGTTGACGAGTGAGACCCGCCAAAAGGATAAAAAGAGTTGACCTCATTTCGGTGCCTCCTCGGTGTGTTCGGTAAACTGGAGGAGAGTTCCACATCCTTCCTTGTCCGGGTCAGCTGCCGGCTTGTGCTGCTGTTGCTTCAAAATAAAGTGAGGATCCAGATGAGCTAAGGGGAATGAAAATCTTACTTTCCGGGTTACTCTTTGGATTTTTTGTCTTGGCAAAGGCTCGGAGTTGGAGGAAATGATAGTTACCTCTTCTTCCACTCCCTGACTCGTTCCTGTGTCATCCTGATGATATTCAGTGTCAATAATATGGTTGAAAAAGGAGCCAAGAGAATCAAGGGCTACCTCCAACTCAGAGGTGTCCTCCAACTGAAGTAATTCAGAAGCGCTGGGCTTCTTTCCTCTTTTCTTGGTGGCCCTCCTGGCAGCTTTCTTGGCCTTCCTGGCTCTGTTTGCAGCTTCATGGTCGTACTCTTTATTCCAAAACTCATCATCAGCCTATGAAAATCATTAAGGTTGAGTTAAAACAAAGTATTAAGGATGAAGATGAAATAGCCAGTTCGGCGACTTACTTTTGGTGCCAGGTTAGACTTGCAGAAAGGGCTTAGGCCCAGCCTGCTGCAATCAGCTAGGCTCTCATTCAGAAGAGATTTTGTCATCTCATTGATAAGGATATCAGGTAACTCATCGGGGCTGTGGCGCAAAGGATCCTTTGTGTCGCTGGTGTAAGTGCACATTAAGCCTGAGCGGCAGCTCAAGGGGATGATCCGCCAGGCTACCCAGCACCGAACCAAGTCAATGCCATTTAAGCCGTTCCCCAACAGAGCTTTGACTTTTGCAATGGTAGGGGCGAGCTTCTGGCGATCGGCAGCTGACAACTTGTCGGGGAGCGGATGATTGGATTCGAGACGCAGGGCACGAAAGCCGGGCAGAGGGTTCTCATCAGCCGGAGAAGTATCTTGGCAGTAGAACCATGTTTAGTTCCAGTCCTTGGGATGACTTGGCGGTTGCGCATAAGGAAAAATGGCGTCTCTCCTTCGTTGGATTGAGACCCCGCCAAGTTCCAAACTAGGTCCATTGGAGTATTCATTCTGGCGGTTCAAGTAAAAGTATTCTATGAAAAGTTCCAAGTTGGGCTCCTCCTCAAGGTACACCTCACAGAACACTTGAAAATTGCATATGTTAGACACAGAATTGGGTCCGATGTCTTGAGGATGGAGGTCGAAAAAGTGCAGTACGTCTCTGAAGAACTTAGTGCCGGGCGGCAAAAAGCCCCGGTTCATGTGATCGGTGAAGACAATGACTTCCTCTTCTTTGGGTCGAGGCTTTTCTTCTGACGGCTTAGGGGTGCGGTACGACATGACATCCTTTTTGGGCATATAGCCGGTTTTCACAAAATCTTCAAGTGTGTTCTCCGTGATGATGGAGCGAACCCAGTTACAGGAAGTGGTTGTCTTGGGCGGCATTGTGAAGAGGGAAGCCTAAAGAGAAAATAATAAATTTGCCGGTTCAAGATTAAGCCGAGGGAAAAGGTATTACAACACATATAAGACTAGCGGCTTTTAAAGGGGCCTAATGGTATATGACTAATTACGTCATGTTATTTAAGCCGCCATGAGCAGTTTGATGTTATCTATTGAGCATTGCAATTAGAGCCGGTGGTATGAGCCGCCATGGCTAGGTGGATCTATCAAAGTGCAGTTTTTTGGCTAAGTGCCACACAAACAGTTTTCACAGATTGCAATCATTATTTTGGATCAGCGGCAGTTTAGAAAAAGGAAATAAATCAAGTCCTAAAAAAACCAGTATAGATGAGTTCATAAGCTCTAAGGGGATCTCTCTTCAAGGAAAAAGGATCCGCTAGTATGGAAGGCGGAGGCAAAACTACCACCACATAAGTTCTGCGCCATTTTCAGATCAAAGAGGGTCACGGTGCAAGCACTAAGGATGAACTACGAAGAACACGGATAAGTTCAGAAACCCTAATGCTGATCTAGGGTACAGGAAAGCAAGTACTTACAGATGCAGATCGAATGCGGAGGGGCACCGCTGTTCTCTGGTTTGTTCAGGGTGATGCAGCGACCAACGATGAGGACGACAGTGTGCTTCACGGCGGTGGCAGAGCTTGAATGGCAGAAGGTCGCGAGAGGAGGAAGACGAGGGAAAGGGGAGAATGAGGAAAGACTGGTCGTGGCTATTTATAAGGAGGAGGCTGATAAGTGGGCACGAAAAACGAGGAGACCAAAACATGGTTATCCAGCTGCTTAGGCGCCTGGATTCTCGGACGGTTATTAAGATAAAGATCCGTTAAGATATGATGGATAAAGTGTGAATTAATGACAGGTGATGTCATGGAAGGTTATCACAAATCCAGAAGATGATGTCATGGCGGGTTATAAACTCTCGCACAATGAAGAACAGAAGATTTTTTCTAAGTATTGAAAATTGATATGAACCAGTTCAAATCAACCTGGGGCCTAATGTTGGGGATATAACTATTAGGTATGACCCTCCCAGGAGGGGCCGGGTTATACCTATGGTGATTCATCATGTGAAGCCCACGAAGATATTTGAAGATGGCGGTTTAGTTAAGGGCCCAAGGCCCGGAGGCGACTTAAGGCCTGTAAGGGTAAACCGCCATATATGTATGACTTGTGTTGTAAGGCATGAATAGATAGTCACCAAGCCAGACACTGTTTATGAGCCGGTCGGGACTCTATGAGCCGCTGGGCATCGACCTGTGTATATAAAGGAACGACCCGGCGGCGATTCAGGACAAGAAACAACAGATCAAAAGCTAGGTCAAGCGGATTCGCTCCCTGGTAATCCATACATAAGCAATATCACCTCAAACTGGATTAGGCCTTTACCTTCACCGCAAGGGGCTGAACCAGTATAAGCTGTTGTGTCCTTTGTCCCGTTTAACCCCTTTAAGCTTCCTAATTGCGATGGCTCCACGACTAAGTGCTTTTGCTAGGACATCTGCTGTGACCTTCCCACGACAGTGTCATTCCTCACGGCCGCCTCAATGCCGAAGGATGGCACAAGTGGTGGGGCATCCCCGGCCCCACCCTCGAGGCTGTCCTCGACCACATCGAGACCGGCAACATGCCGCGCCTCGAGTACCCGACGCGGCCGTCCTTCTCTCGCAGCCGCGGCAGGTCCTGGACGCCGCGGCGAATGGAGCCGACAACCTCATCGTCGGGCTCCATCTCGCTCTCCTACGGCTCACCGGCACTCCGCCCCGTCAAGCCTGAGCCGGAGGAGACGACGCAGCGGCGCCGCACCCGCAGTGGTGCCCTCGTCATCAACGAGGGTGCCCGCCTCTCCCCATGCTCCCTTCGCCTGGTCCGGCCGAAGCCCGAGCTGGGCCTGCTCCCCGTGAAGCCGGAGCATGCCTACATGGTTGCTCCTGACGATGATCCACCATGAAATGGGCGAAGGAGGACTACGTCTGCAAGCAGGTGCGCCGCCAGCGCCAGGCGTACGAGGAGCTCCAGGCCTGGCGACGCGGCCGCGAGGAGGGTAGCGTCATCGTTCTCGACAGCGATGAGGAGGAAGAGGCCGGTCTGTCCATCTCTCGGCTGCGCGTTGGCGACCCTGGGCAGGGTTGCAGCAGGGACGGTGGCTCCGGCGAGGCGCGCGACAATGATAATGACAATGACGATGACGGCGGCAACCACACCCCCTTCTACAGGCTTCTCGGCATGTAGATGGCGGGCGGTGGACGCGGGGTAGTGGCTAGCGACGTAGTTTAGTTTGCATATTTTCACTTTTTTGTACAAATTTCAATAAAATTTCACCGAGTTCGAACCATATCTACGCATTTTTCGCCAAACTCAGGGCGACCTTGCGGGCGATGACTGGGGATCGAGCCGCCCCCAGGCGCCAAACTAGTGCCGGTTCGCCCCCAGGCGGCCTCTTTTCGCTGCCCTGGGGGCCCGAACGACTGGAGATGATCTTAACCTACCACCACATCCAAAAGAGGGTGTCGTCCTACCACCGCAAGTTCACCATCAACGTGAGGGGTTAGTATATACCACCTCACCAAAATATATAGGCCATCGAATTGTTTTTTAGCCCTAGCTACACAAAATGTACGTCGTCATCGTCATCGTCGTCATCGTCGCCACCGCCATCATCGTCGTCGTCACCACCGCCATCGCCATCGGGGATCATGCACGCTCACAGGCAGCACTACTCTAGTAATAGTGCTTGCCCAGCCAGCTCCTGAGCCACAGCACCCTATGATCATCTGCCATGGCAACGTACCCAACAGCCTGGGCCATGTTGTCAAGCAGGTTGCTGAGAGCTGCCATGAGAGCCTCGTCGCTGAAGCCACCCTGGGTCATGACAGCGTCATACAGGTCAGGGTGGACGTCGAGGGGCTTGCACTCCCTGATGGTTGTTGCCACCTCCTTCACCGCCTCAGTCATGCTGCAAAATACATTGATCTCCTCCTCCATCGGGCCTCCTCTCTTCCTCTTCCTGTCATGGACGGGGTCAAATGGCTTGTCGAAGGGATTCATGAAGGGCTTGTCAGGGCCATCAACGACCTCGATGTCTGGGGTCCGAGGGAACTCTGGCATGGGAGAACCAAGAGGCTCCCCCGAGCCCATGGCATGCTTCCCAGTTGCCAGTCCAAAGGAGAAGATGTGCTGTATCTGGCTGTAGTTCTAGATGGGTGAGCTGAGGAACTCAGGGTCCCTTGGGTGGTCCTAAGAATGAATCACAAGTGTTGTTAGTTGTGATTAGGAGTAGGCAATGGTGGACAGTATGAAAAGGAAGAAGGCTGTGAACTAACTGTGACATGGCCGGTGTAGTGCTTTGCCTCCAGAACTATGGAGCAAGTGTTCTCATCCCATTAGGCGCTGCTAAGGTCTCTCAGCTTAGACACTTGGATCCATTGACCTCTCCACTTACTAAGGTGGTTGTACACCTGGGTGGCAGACACCTCCTGCCCACAGAACTCGAACACCTACTTCGCAACGGTGTTTAGGTGCACCTCCTTGAAGCCCTTGTCAGTCCTAACTCCACTAGAGATGAACTCACACATCTTGTTCAGCATGAACGTGGACATGAACGGCTGCCACTTCATGTTGTTCGACCTACAATCCTTATTTTCCTTTGCTGCTGCTACCTTGAGTGTAGCGGCAGCACCAGCACCAGCAGGAGTTGGCTCAACGAGCACTACTGGCACATAGAGGGAATCAGACGCGAACACCTCTGAATCAAGTGCCATCTCGAACATAGGTTGCGATGAAAGAAATATGCCCTAGAGGCAATAATAAAGTTGTTATTTATATTTCCTTATATCATGATAAATGTTTATTATTCATGCTAGAATTGTATTAACCGAAAACTTAGTACATGTGTGAATACATAGACAAAACATAGTGTCCCTAGTATGCTTCTACTTGACTAGCTCGTTAATCAAAGATGGTTATTGAGGGAGTTCCGGACTAGGGGCTGTCCGCATAGCCGAACTATCATGATCGGCCGGACTCCAAGACTATGAAGATACAAGATTGAAGACTTCGTCCCGTGTCCGGATGGGACTTTCCTTGGCGTGGAAGGCAAGCTTGGCGATACGGATATGTAGATCTCCTACCATTGTAACCGACTCTGTGTAACCCTAGCCCTCTCCGGTGTCTATATAAACCGGATGGCTTTAGTCCATAGGACGAACAACAATCATACCATAGGCTAGCTTCTAGGGTTTAGCCTCCTTGATCTCGTGGTAGATCCACTCTTGTAACACACATCATCAATATTAATCAAGCAGGACGTAGGATTTTACCTCCATCAAGAGGGCCAGAACCTGGGTAAAACATCGTGTCCCTTGTCTCCTGTTACCATCCGCCTAGACGCACAGTTCGGGACCCCCTACCCGAGATCCGCCGGTTTTGACACCGACATTGGTGCTTTCATTGAGAGTTCCTCTGTGTCGTCACCGATAGGCTCGATGGCTTCCCCGACCATCATCAACGACGCAGTCCAGGGTGAGACCTTTCTCTCCGGACAGATCTTCGTATTCGGCTGCTTTGCACTGCGGGCCAATTCGCTTGGCCGTCTGGAGCAGATCGAAAGCTACGCCCCTGGCCGTCAGGTCAGATTTGGAAGTTTGAACTTCACGGCTGACACCCGCGGGGACTTGATCCTCGATGGATTCGAGCCACAACCGAGCGTGCCGCACTGTCACGGCGAGCATGATTTAGCTCTGCAGCCGGACAGTACCCTGGAGGCCGCACCCAAACCCGCTCTGATCTTCAATTTGGAGCCGGCTGCGCAGATCGAGGACGGATGGCTAGACACCGCCTCGGGGGCTGCAACCTCTACGGTGATAGAGCCGAACACTGACCTTGTCCCTCATAAAGCTCGTGACTCCAAGGTGTCGGACTCCTCGCCGGACTCCGAACCTCCCGTGCCCCCTCAGATCGAATCCGATTGGGCGCCGATCATGGAGTTCACCGCAGCGGACATCTTTCAACACTCACCTTTCGGTGACATCTTGAGTTCGCTAAAGTATCTCTCGTTATCAGGAGAGCCCTGGCCGGACTGCGGTCAGGACGGTTGGGATGCGGACGACGAAGAAATTCAAAGCCCACCCACAACCCACTTGGTAGCCGCTGTCGACGATCTAACCGACATGCTAGACTACGACTCTGAAGACATCAACGGTATGGACGACGATGCCGGAGACGACCAAGAACCAGCGCCCACCGGGCACTGGAAAGCCACCTCATCATATGACATATACATGGTGGATATCCCAAAGGATGGCAATGGCGAAGGAACAGCGGAGGATGACCCCTCCAAGAAACAGCCCAAGCGCCGGCGTCAGCGGCGCCGCTCTAAATCCCGCCACAGCAAGAATGAAGATTTCGGCACCGGAGATAATAATACACCGGACAGTGCCGAAGACAACCCACTCCAGCAAGATGCAGCGCATGAGGACGGAGACGCCAGCCCTCATGAGAGAGCGGCAGAAGAATAGGTAGAGGATTATATGCCTCCCTCCGGAGACGAGGCAAGCCTCGACGATGATGAATTCGTCGTGCCTGAGGATCCCATCGAACAACAGCATTTTAAACGCAGGCTTATGGCCACGACAAACAGCCTCAAGAAAAAGCAGCAACAGCTTAGAGCTGATCAAGAGCTGCTAGCCGACAGATGGACTGAAGTCCTCGCGGCCGAAGAGCATGAGCTAGAACGCCCCTCCAAAAGCTACCCTAAATGCAAGCTGCTCCCCCGATTAGAGGAGGAGGCGTATGAACCCGCATCACCAGGAGACAATACGGCTGACCGACCACCCCGTGGTCGCGACAGAGAGGCCTCTAGGCCCTTCACTAGACCCGTACCCCGGCATCGCTCAAAAAGCACAAGGCCACAGGGGAACGCTCCGGACTTGCGAGATATATTGGAGGATAAGGCAAGACAATCAAGATCGATCTATGGATCGCATGGGCACCCCACGATACGCGACGACAACTGTTGCGCCGGACACAGTAAGTCCGGCCGGGCCGAACAAAATAGATAAAGCTCTTTTGAGCTCCGTCGTGATATCGCCCAGTACAGAGGCGCCGCACACCCACTATGCTTCACAGATGAAGTAATGGATCATCAAATCCCCGAAGGGTTTAAACCCGTGAATATCGAATCTTACGATGGCACAACAGACCCCGCGGTTTGGATCGAAGACTATCTTCTTCACATCCACATGGCCCGCGGTGACGATCTTCACGCCATCAAATATCTTCCCCTCAAGCTTAAAGGACCAGCCCGGCATTGGCTTAACAGCTTGCCAGCAGAGTCAATTGGGATTTGGGAAGACCTGGAAGCCACATTCGTCGATAACTTCCAAGGCACGTATGTGCGACCACCAGACGCTGATGACCTAAGCCACATAATTCAGCAGCCAGACGAATCGGCCAGACAATTCTGGACACGGTTCTTAACCAAGAAAAACCAAATCATCGACTGTCCGGATGCGGAGGCCCTCGCGGCCTTCAAGCATAACATCCGCGACGAGTAGCTTGCCCGACACCTGGGACAGGAAAAGCCGAAATCCATGGCATCCCTCACATCACTCATGACCCGCTTCTGTGCGGGTGAGGACAGCTGGCTAGCACGCAGCAACAACCTCAGCAAAAATTCTGGCAGTCCGGATTTCAAGGACCGAAATGGCAGGCCTCGTCGTAACAAAAACAAACGCCACATTAACGGCGACAATAGTGAGGATACGACAGTCAATGCCGGATTCAGAGGCTCTAAACCCGGTCAGCGGAAAAAGCCATTCAAAAGAACTACTCCGGGTCCGTCCAATTTGGACCGAATACTCGACCGCTCGTGCCAGATACACGGCACCCCCGAAAAACCAGCCAACCACACCAACAGGGACTGTTGGGTATTCAAGCAGGTAGGCAAGTTAATTGCCGAAAACAATGACAAGGGGCTGCATAGCGATGACGAGGAAGAGACCCGACCGCCGAACAATAGAGGACAGAAGGGTTTCCACCCACAGGTGCGGACGGTGAACATGATATACGCAACGCACATACCCAAAAGGGAGCGGAAGCATGCACTCAGGGATGTCTACGCGATGGAGCCAGTTGCCCCGAAGTTCAATCCATGGTCCTCCTGCCCGATCACTTTTGACCGAAGGGACCACCCCACCAGCATCTGCCACGGCGGATTCGCCGCATTGGTCTTAGACCCAATCGTCGATGGATTTCACCTCACCAGAGTCCTGATGGACGGCGGCAGCAGCCTGAACCTGCTTTATCAGGATACAGTGCGCAAAATGGGCATAGACCCCTCAAGGATTAAACCTACCAAGACGACCTTTAAAGGCGTCATACCAGGTGTAGAAGCCAATGATACAGGCTGAGTCACACTGGAAGTGGTCTTCGGATCCCCGGATAACTTCCGAAGCGAGGAGTTAATCTTCGACATAGTTCTGTTCCGCAGCGGCTATCATGCCCTACTCGGACGTACCACGTTTGCAAAGTTCAACGCGGTGCCGCACTACGCATACCTCAAGCTCAAGATGCCAGGCCCTCAAGGAGTCATCACGGTCAACGGAAACACTGAACATTCTCTCCGCACGGAGGAACATACAACGGCTCTCGCGGCAGAAGTACAATGCAGCCTCTTAAGGCGATTCTCGAGTCCGGCCGTTAAGCGGCCGGACACAGCTAAGCGCGCCCGGAGTAACCTACTACAAGGACACCTGGCACGTTCCGAGCACGCATAGTAGTGCGGCCCCAACCCCAGCCCCTGTAAAATGTCAAAACAGGTCCTTCGCGTACACCATTACGCTCTGAAGATACCATGGGCATGGGGAGAGGGGCACGACCACGATAAGCCCAGACTGCAGCTCAACCACACCAGGGGCTCTCAAGTGTGTCGTTCTTTTTTTCTTTTTCCTTTTTATTTTTACCCACAGGACTCCGTTCGTCAGAGGCCCTGTCCGGCAGCAAACCTGCCGAACTCACGATGCAACAGCCAGGGAAGGATAGAGGCTACGACGAATATCTAGGTGGTCTCCATTACGAGCATTAAATCTGTTTTATACACCACTCCGCAGCCTACCCCTGGAGGGGGACATGTTTAACAGTCCCGTCCCTTGCTTATCGCACTATTTGTATCGTTCTGCATTCATAGCAGCAGTTCTTGAATCAAACAATGCAGCACCTTTGTGACGCCCCCGATTCAATCATACACTAATCATGCACGCAAATGTGTACGATCAAGATCAGGGACTCACGGGAAGATATCACAACACAACTCTAAAACATAAATAAGTCATACAAGCATCATAATACAAGCCAGGGGCCTCGAGGGCTCGAATACAAGTGCTCGATCATAGACGAGTCAGCAGAAGCAACAATATCTGAGTACAGACATAAGTTAAACAAGTCTGCCATAAGATGGCTAGCACAAACTGGGATACAGATCGAAAGAGGCGCAGGCCTCCTGCCTGGGATCCTCCTAACTACTCCTGGTCGTCGTCAGCGGGCTGCACGTAGTAGTAGGCACCTCCAGCGTAGTAGGAGTCATCATCGACGGTGGCGTCTGGCTCCTGGACTCCAGCATCTGGTTGCGACAACCAGAAAGAAAGGAAAGGGGGAAAAGAGGGAGAAAAGCAACCGTGAGTACTCATCCAAAGTACTCGCAAGCAAGGAGCTACACTACATATGCGTGGGTATATGTGTAAAGGGCCATATCAGTGGACTGAACTGCAGAATGCCAGAATAAGAGGGGGATAGCTAATCCTGTCGAAGACTATGCTTCTGGCAGCCTCCGTCTTGCAGCATGTAGAAGAGAGTAGATTGAAGTCCTCCAAGTAGCATCTCCAAGTAGCATCTCCAGTAGCATCGCATAGCATAACCCTACCCGGCGATCCTCCCCTCGTCGCCCTGTGGAAAAGCGATCACCGGGTTGTCTGTGGAACTTGGAAGGGTGTGTTTTATTAAGTATCCGATTCTAGTTGTCATAAGGTCAAGGTACAACTCCAAGTCGTCCTGTTACCGAAGATCACGGCTATTCGAATAGATTAACTTCCCTGCAGGGGTGCACCAACTTACCCAGGATGCTCGATCCCATTTGGTCGGACACACTTTCCTGGGTCATGCCCGGCCGCAGAAGATCAATACGTCGCAGCCCCACCTAGGCACAACAGAGAGGCCAGCACGCCGGTCTAAACCTAAGCGCGCAGGGGTCTGGGCCCATCGCCCTGAGCACACCTGCACGTTGCGTGGGCGGCCGAAAGCAGACCTAGCCTAGTGGCGTTCCAGTCCAATACGGCGCGCGCCGCTCCGTCGCTGACGTCTGAAGTGCTTCGGCTGATACCACGACGTCGGGATACCCATAACTACTCCCGCGTAGATGGTTAGTGCATATAAGCTCGTAGCCAACTCAGATCAAATACCAAGATCTCGTTAAGCGTGTTAAGTATCCGCGAACGCTGAACAGGGCCAGGCCCACCTCTCTCCTAGGTGGTCTCAACCTGCCCTGTCGCTCCGCCTCAAAGATCCACTCGCGGGTGCTCCACCAGCCGACCCGACTTTAGTCTCCACATGTATCATGTATAAAGTATAGTATATACCCATGATCACCTCCCGAGTGATCGCGGCCCGATAGTATAGCACGGCAGACGGACAAGAATGTAGGGCCACAGATGGAATACTAGCACCCTATACTAAGCATATAGGATTGCAGGTAAAGGTAACAACAGTGGTAACAAGGACAGGCTATGCATCAGGATAGGTATAACAGAAAGCAGTAACATGCTACACTACTCTAATGTAAGCAGTATAGAGAAGAGTAGGCGATATCTGGTGATCAAGGGGGGGCTTGCCTGGTTGCTCTGGCAAGAGAGAGTGGTCGTCAACCTCGTAGTCGTACGGGGCAGCAGCAGCGGCGTCGGTCTCGTAGTCTACCGAAGAGAAGAGGGGGGGAAGAAACAGTAAATACATAGCAAGCAAGTGCATAACGATGCATGACATGACAAGTATCGATGCTAGGTGTGCCCTAACATGGTATGAGGTGGTACCGGTTAAGAGGGAAACATAAGGGAAAATATCCCCGGTGTTTCGTGTTTTCGGGCAGAGGAGCCGGAGGGGGAAAGTTGCGAGTTCGATAGGTTAGGGGGGCGTGGTGGACGAACGGGCTGCGTATCCGGTTCGTCTCGTCGTTCTGAGCAACTTTCATGTTGAAAATATTTTAATCCGAGTTACGGATTAAAAGATATGATTTTCTAAAGATTTTATTAATTTCTGGTATTTAATTAATTATTTAAATTAATTGGAAAATAAATTAATGACATCAGCATGATGTCATGCTGACGTCAACAGTCAACAGACTGTTGACTGAGTCAATCTGACGTGTGGGGCCTAGCCGCCATTGACTGTTAACTAACCTAACAGATTAATTAACTAAACTTAGTGATTAGGTTAATCTACTAGGATTAATTAAGTTAATTAATTCTTTAATTAATTAACTAATTAATGTTTTAATTATTTACTTATCTATTTTTTTTTAAATCTTTTTTTTTCGTTCTGGGCGTGGGCCCCGTTTGTCATAGGCCCATAGGGCTTAGTGGATTCGGGCGCCGGTGAAACGGGGCAGAGCCCCGGGTGGGCGGGCGCCGGGCGCCCGACTGGGCGCTACGGGTGCCGGCGGTCACAGAGCCGGCCAACGAGGGTGTCATGGCCACGGCGAGGTCAGTGGCCGGAGTGGCCACGGGCGGCAGCGGCCGCCGCAGCAGTGGACGGCTGCGGGCGCGGTTAGGCGTGGTTGGGATCCCGCGTGAGGGGCGAGCAGGGGAGGCGCCCAATGCGCGGGCGCGACGAGCGGGCGTGGCCGGTGCGAGGGCGCGCGGTGTTCGCGGCGACCACCGATGAGCGCGGGGCGACGACCACGTGGGTCGACGGGGCCCTGGTCGACGACGTCAAGTTGG
>NC_057795.1:518518727-518519281 GCF_018294505.1 Triticum aestivum | reverse complement strand
GGTGTTCGCGGCGACCACCGATGAGCGCGGGGCGACGACCGCGTGGGTCGACGGGGCCCTGGTCGACGATGTCGAGTTGGCGGGGCACCGGTGCGCGGCGAGCACGCATCGGGCGTGGCCGGGGCGTTGACCGCGCGTGCGAAGGCGCGGCCCGGGTGTGCCGGAGCGGGCACGACGCGGTGAGCGAGCGAGGGGGAGAGAGCGCGTCCACGACGGAGCGGGCACGCGGCACGGTAGAGAGAGGAGGGAGCGGTGCGTGCTCACAGGGCCAGTAGGGAAAGGGCAGCGGGCTCGACAGAGTTCGGGGAAGTCCGACGAGGGAGATCCGGCGAGGTCCAGTCGGCGGCGCGGGTGAAGGGGACGAGGCAGCCACCGAGATCCGGCGACGGAGCGGTCGCGGACGGGGCGGCGTGGTCCTGGTCGACGACGTCGAGGTGGCGAGGTGCCGCCTCTAGATCGGGGAGGCGACGGGCGTCGGCGGTTAGCGACGGGGTGAACGGGCGGTGCGGTCGGATCGAGCCCCCGATCTCGATCCCGATCGAGGGGGGGAGGCA
>NC_057795.1:518506957-518518399 GCF_018294505.1 Triticum aestivum | reverse complement strand
GTTGCTCCTTTTTTTCTTTTTCTTTTTTTTCCTTCTGTTTTCTTTTTTCCTTTTCTTTTATTTAATCTTTTCGGTTTTATTAAATTATTTCAATTTTGTAGAATGTGAGAACAACACCTAAATATGGTATGTTAAAGATACCACTGCCACATTAATTTGGACAGCTAAATAAAATAGTTTAATATTTTACAAAATACAAAAGGCATTTACTTAATTTCTTTTGCTGCTGTTTTATTTACCTTTGAGCATTTAAACATTTTATAAAAATGTGTTTACTCCACCATAATTAACTTTGTAATATTTGACAACCCCCGAACATTTTAGTTTTAATTTTTGAAAACTTTTATCGCCATCATAATTTTGAATTGAATTTCAAAATCGTTTTGAACTAACTCGAGATTAGCAACTATAATCGAGGTGACGTGGCAACACTAGCAGAGGATCACTGTAGCTTAATTACCCGGGCGTCACAACCTTTTTGCTTATAATTGCATTTCTTTTTTATACATATGTTCATTTACGGCATGTTGCATCCGTACACTTTGGTACGGTTAAAATACACCAGGGGCTTATGTTTCCCGCATCATGGTGTGATAAGTCCGAACACTTTCACAAGTGCGGCACCCCGAACTTATAGCATTATATGCATCGGCTCCGAATCATGTCTTGGGTCAATAGTTGGGTTTGCCCGGCTCCCATGTTTTGGTACCTTACGTTCCGTTATATCGGCTAAGGTAGCACTAGGAGAACCACTGCGATTGCGCCCCAGTTGAGTTGGGTTAACGCCTCAGTGGAGAAAGCTAAAACTGACCGTCATGATGAGGCGAGAGCCGGTCGCTGTTCGAGAGGTTTTTTGCGAGTCCTTAAAGACTTATGCCGCTTAGAGCGAGGAGCCGGATCTTGTCCGGCCCAGGCGTGGATAGCGCCCCAAATTCGGCCTTCCGAAGGCTAGGGGCTTCGCCGAAATTTAAAATTATAGAATTCTATGGCTAAGTGAGAGTGTTCAAGCATTATAAGTCCGGTTGCCTTGTTCACTGTGTTGAGCGCCTCCCTAGATGGACCCAAAAATGGGAACAAGAGTGCTAAAGTTTATCCCTAACACCCCAGCACTCGTGGCATGGGGGCTGAAGCCGACGACTTGCCATCTCTCAGATTTGATAAACAGCCGCACAGAAGGTAATATTTTAAATTAACAAGCGTTGCTTAGCGCATATGAACTAAGTTTTCAGCGCACAGGATAACAAAATGCGAGTCTACTCAAAAATTACATCTTTGGAGCACTCACCCGCAATAGTGCGGGCGCCCTTCAACACACTCTTATAATACATCTCGGGCGTGCGATGCTCCTTGCCCTCTGGTGGCGGGTCCGTTGCGAGCTTCTGGGCATCCATCTTGCCCCAGTGCACCTTTGCGCGGGCAAGGGCCCGACGGGCACCCTCAATGCAAGCGGAGTGCTTGATGACTTCAACCCACGGGCACGCATCCACCAGCCGCCGCACCAGGCCGAAGTAGCTCCCAGGCATGGCCTCCTTAGGCCACAGCCGAACTATGAGGCCCTTCATGGCCTGTTCGGCCGCCTTGTAGAGCTCGACCAGCTGCTTCAGCTGGTCGCTAAGGGGCAGCGGATGTCCGGCCTCAGCATACTGAGACCAGAAGACCTTCTCCGTCGAGCTCCCCTCCTCGTCCCGGTAGAACGCGGCAGCATCGGACACGCTGCGAGGAAGATCTACGAACGCTCCTGGAGAGCTCCTAATTCGGGTAAGCAACAGGTAATTAACACTCACATGCTTACTTTGCATGAAAAATGCCTTACCCGCTGCTATTTTCTTCACCGCCTCGATCTCCTGGAGGGCCTTGTAGGCTTCGGCCTTAGCGGCTTTGGCACTCTCAAGAGCCGTTGCAAGCTCAGACTCTCGAGTCTTCGAGTCACGCTCCAGGCTCTCATGTTTTTTCACGAGATCCTGGAGCTCTTGCTGTACCTCCGCCACCTGCGCCTCATGCTTCTCTCGCTCGGTGCGCTCCGCGGCCGCATTGCGTTCGGCCGTGGCCACCGCCTCTTTCAGGGTCGCCACCTCGTTAGCCTTGTCATTTTTCTTGCAACCAAATCCTTTTCTGTAAGGTACAATTTTAATAAGGTATTACTCACCTTCTTTTTCCTCGAGCTGCTTCTTGGCACGGTCGAGCTCGTTCTCGGACCGCTCGAGGCTTTCCTTCAAAGTATTGACCTCCGCAGTTAGTGCGGCGGAGGTCAGCAGCACAGCCTGCAATCCCATATTGACATATTTTTTATGACTCCTGCGTATATCTTTTTAAGATCCTCAGTCCGGATTTTCTTTCCGAACACTG
This sequence comes from Triticum aestivum, assembly GCF_018294505.1. Lineage (NCBI taxonomy): Eukaryota > Viridiplantae > Streptophyta > Magnoliopsida > Poales > Poaceae > Triticum > Triticum aestivum. The sequence goes on along the minus strand of NC_057795.1, from coordinate 518,516,053 downwards.
AACCGAGCATCAGGGGCTACTGTCTATGCGGTACCATTTTATATATATTGAAATTCTTACCTCAAAGCCTGTTAGAAGGCTGCTGCAGGCTTCGGTCAGCCTGCTCTTGGCGAGCTAAACCTTCTGAATCACCGCACTCGTAATAGTGTGGTGTTCCTCTTCAATGAAGGCGCCATTGAGCGCCTCCAGCAAATTATCCGGCGCCTCCGGTTGGACAGATGCAGCCGGCGCAACGGTCTTGCCCTTCTTACGAAGGGGTCGCCCGCCGGACTCCGGAGCCACTGTGGGCTCCGGGGCTGAGTCCGGTGCAAAGTCCGGGAGGTTGTCCCGCGACACCTCCGGGGCCTCCTCCTCCTGGTGGGTCCCTTACTGGGATCCCACCTCGGCATCGTCCGTGTCACGGGGGGTGGAGGCAGTCGGAAGAGAATCCATATCCGACGCACCTAAGGACCCGCTCGACGAAGCGGGAAGATCATCCTTGGGCGGACTGCAGGGTTGTATGCGGCATTAGAAAGACATTATGTGGCGAAAAAGAAAAACCTTGAAGTTATTCGGGAGTCCGGATACTTACGATCTCGCCAGGGGCTTGGCCCTTGGAGGCCAGTCCTCGTCGTCGTCACTAGCGTTGGCAGAGCAGTCCGGGGGAAGAGCTTTTCCCTTCTTGGACCCTTCGGCCTCCCTTGTTGGGGAGGCCTTCCTTTTCTTCCCTCCCCCCGCTGGGGGAGAGGCTTTCTACTTCTCCTCCTCGCCTTGGTGGGAGGAGTCAGCCTCGGATTCATCATCCGATAACACTTGAAAATGGGAACTCTTTCGAGTACCCGTGGCCTTCTTCTTGGCCTTCTTCTCCACGTGGGGTGCCGGAGCCAGCAGCCCCGTTAGGCGGGCGTCCGCTGGGTCCTCTGGCAATGGGGCCAGACAGATGGTCCGTTCGGCCTTTGCCAGCCAGTCCTGTCAAAGGTAAAGGGAGTTTAGATCCCGCATAGAGTCAAACTATGGAAAACAAGTGGCAAAATCACTTACCTCGTCAGCTGGACGCTGCGAGCGGAATCCGCGATCTTCGGTAGCGGATGCGGGAGCCTCGGCGCCCTTGAACAGCACCTTCCAGACATCTTCATACATAGTGTCAAAGAGCCCGCTCAGGGTCTGGTGCTGCACCGGATCGAACTCCCACATGTTGAAACCCCGTCGTTGGCACGGGAGAATCCAGCGGATGAGCATGACCTGGACTACGTTGACAAGCTTGAGCTTCTTGTCCACCAGCTTTTGGATACAGGCTTGGAGTCCGGTCAGCTCCTCCGAATCGCCCCAAATCCGGCCACTCTCTTTCCAGGAGGTGAGCCAGGTAGGGATGCCGGATCTGAATTCGGGGGCCGCTGCCCAATCGGGGTCACGCGGCTCGGTGATGTAGAACCACCCCGATTGCCACCCCTTAATGGTTTCCACGAAAGTGCCCTCCAGCCACGTAACGTGGGACATCCTGCCCACCATGGCGCCTCCGCACTCCGCTTGGCTGCCCTTCACAACCTTCGGCTTGACACTGAAGGTCTTGAGCCACAAGCCGAAGTGGGGCTGGATGCAGAGGAAGGCCTCGCACACGACGATAAAAGCCGAGATGTTGAGGATAAAATTCGGGGCCAGATCATGGAAATCCAGGCCGTAGTAGAACATGAGTCCCCGGACAAAGGGATGAAGTGGGAAGCCCAGTCCGCGGAGGAAATGGGGAAGAAATACTACCCTCTCATGGGGCCTGGGGGTGGGGATGAGCTCTCCCTCGTCGGGGAGCCGGTGTGTGATGTTGCTGGACAAATATCCGGCGTTGCGCAGCTTCTGGATCTGCTCCTCCGTGACGAAGGAGGCCATCCACTTGCCTCCCGCTCCGGACATAGTTGGAGAAGGTTGAGGTGAGAAAATGCAGACTTGGGCGCTGGAGCTCGAGTTTGCAGAGATGCATAAGCCAAGGAGGAAGAAGGCGCAGGTAAAAGGGTTGGATCTTTATCCCCTTATATGGGCGGACAAAAACATGTGTCCCCACCGGCCTGGTAAAACTCGCTTATCTCCCAAGCGCCACAATTAATGGCGCGGTTGGGTTACCCACGTCCGTATTGATGGGAATCCCGAAATAAGGGGAACACGATCTCTGCTTCGACAAGACGTGCCAAGGAAACCGCTTCGCTAAACGCGCTGAGGTGGAACAATAAAAACAATTTGAGTAAAGGCTTGGTAGTGGTGTGATGTCACACCACAAAATACGTCAATAGATTGAACTTGTGTAATATTATTCTCTCTACAGTGGTACGTGGAATTTATTTTTGCAGAGTCGGACACTATCCTGGTGTTCACAATCTTCTATAAATTATTCGGAGGAAGAACCCGCCTTGCAATGCCAAAGACAACATGTGCGCCAGACTCATCATCACTGAAGCCTGGTTCAGGGGCTACTGAGGGAGTTCTGGACTAGCGGGTGTCCGGATAGCCGAACTATCATGATCGGTCGGACTCCAAGACTATGAAGATACAAGATTGAAGACTTCGTCCCGTGTCCGGATGGGACTTTCCTTGGCGTGGAAGGCAAGCTTGGCGATACGGATATGTAGATCTCCTACCATTGTAACCGACTCTGTGTAACCCTAGCCCTCTCCGGTGTCTATATAAACCGGATGGCTTTAGTCCATAGGACGAACAACAATCATACCATAGGCTAGCTTCTAGGGTTTAGCCTCCTTGATCTCGTGGTAGATCCACTCTTGTAACACACATCATCAATATTAATCAAGCGGGACGCAGGGTTTTACCTCCATCAAGAGGGCCCGAACCTGGGTAAAACATTGTGTCCCTTGTCTCCTGTTACCATCCGCCTAGACGCACAGTTCGGGACCCCCTACCCGAGATCCGCCGGTTTTGACACCGACAGTTATGTTTCCTAACCATAGACATGTGTTGTCATTTGATGAACGGAATCACATCATTAGAGAATGATTTGATGGACAAGACCCATCCATTAGCTTAGCATAATGATCGTTAAGTTTCATTGCTATTGCTTTCTTGATGAATTATACATGTTCCTCTGACTATGCGATTATGCAACTCCCGAATACCGAAGGAACACCTTGTGAGCTATCAAATGTCACAACATAACTGGGTGATTATAAAGATGCTCTACAGGTGTCTCTGAAGGTGTTTGTTGGGTTGGCATAGATCAAGATTAGGATTGTCATTCCGTGTATCGGAGAGGTATGTCTGGGCCCTCTCGGTAATGCTCATCACTATAAGCCTTACAAGCAATGCGACTAATGAGTTAGTTATGGTATGAAGCATCACGGAACAAGTAAAAAGACTCTCCGGTTACAAGATTAAACTAGGTATGATGATACCGACGATCGAGTCTCGGGCAAGTAACATACTGATGACAAAGGGAACAACGTATGTCGTTGTGCGGTTTGACCGATAAAGATCTTCGTAGAATATGTAGGAGCCAATACGAGCATCCAGGTTCTGCTATTGGTTATTAATAGGAGATGTGTCTTGATCATGTCTACATAGTTCTCGAACCCATAGGGTCCGCACACTTAATGTTCGATGATGATTTGTATTATGAGTTATGTGTTTTTGATGACCGAAGTTTGTTCGGAGTCCCGAATGAGATCACGGACATGATGAGGAGTCTTGAAATGGTCGAGAGGTAAAGATTGATAGATTGGAAGGTTATATACAGACACCGGAATGGTTTCGAAGAAGATCGGGGATTTTTCGGAGTAGCGGGAGGTTAGCGGACCCCCCCCCCCTATCGGTGTCAAAACCGACGGATCTCGGGTAGGGGGTCCCGAACTGTGCGTCCAAGGCTAATGGTAACAGGAGGCGGGGGACACAAAGTTTACCCAGGTTCGGGCCCTCTCTATGGAGGTAATACCCTACTTCCTGCTTGATTGATCTTGATGATATGAGTATTACAAGAGTTGATCTACCACGAGATCATAGAGGCTAAACCCTAGAAGCTAGCCTATGATTATGATTGTTGTTGTCCTACGGACTAAACCCTCCGGTTTATATAGATACAAGAGGGAGCTAGGGTTACACAGAGCCGGTTACAGAGAAGGAAATTACATATCTGAATTGCCAAGCTTGCCTTCCACGCAAAGGAGAGACCCACCCGGACACGGGACGGAGTCTTCATTCTTGTATCTTCATAGTCCAATAGTCCAGCATAAGTATATAGTTCGGCTGTCCGAGGACCCCCTAATCTAGGACTCCCTCAGTAGCCCCCGAACCAGGATTCAATGACGATGAGTCCGGCGTGCAGATTGTCTTCGACATTGCAAGGCGGGTTCTTCTCCAAATTATCCAGAGTACCTGTTGTAACGAGCAGTGTCTGGCTTCCCATTTAATGTTGCACTCATCGGCTTCTACACCTTAATAATGTTAGTCTCCACGTGTCGAGCGAGTGCGGGAAGTCGGGGCATTTTTACACTTGCCACACTGACCATGTAAATAAATCGCCTATTAAAGAGACGGGGATCCTCAGATCCAAATCACACCATCTTCCCCAAGCGAGGATTCATCAGAGCGCACCCGAAAAAACCATCCCATCATGGCCGGCCGCCGCAGCTCCTCCTCTCACTCCCATAGCGCTAAGCTAGGTGATTGGGAGAAGTGCACCATATCCCACAGTCAATTAGTGGAGTTGCAGACCCATGGGTTTCTCCCACCTGCATATCTTGTCCCCGTCCGAGCCGGATTAGCCACTTATGACGGCGGGGAGCAAGCGAAGAGTTTCCCCAACCCATCCAGGGGGGAGCGAGTGTGCCTTGTCCCTTACTTGCTGAGGGGCATCGGATTTCCGATCCATCCATTCCTCCGCGGGCTCCTGGAGTACTATGGCCTCCAGCTACACAACTTCACCCTGCTTCCATCCTGCACATTGCAGGTTATGTCACCCTTTGTGAGCTATTTCTGGGCTGCGAAGCTCATTTCGAGCTATGGAAGAGGTTGTTCTGCCTTGTCCCTCGCAATCAGGAGGGATCGATATACCAAGTGGGCGGAGCCGAAATATGGCGCATCGCCGGAACCGGATACCTGTCCGGCACTCCGAAGAAGACATCCAAAGATTGGCCTTCTGAGTGGTTTTACATAGAGGATTTCTCCCTTCCTGACCCTATCCGGATGAGTCTTTCCGAGTTCACAAATGCCCCATTGAAGAAACGCCAAAGTTGGCGTCCCCGAAGCCCCGAGGAGGAAGATAACAGAGAGGTCCTTCAACTGACGGGCAGGATAAAAACTCTGGCCAAATCAGGATTGATAATAATTGAGGTTATGTCAATATGCATAATGCGGGGGGTGTAGCCACTCCAGTATCGGGGGCATCCCATGTGGCACTTCAATGGAGAAGACGACGCCAACCGCTGCGGTCATAAAGGTCCGCACTCTGCCACCGCTCTGGCAAAAATATTGTCTGATTTATATAAGGAGAAGAAGAGGGGTTCATCCGCATTAAGCCATGGGATGGATGTTCCATGTACAACCCCCCTAGCTGGGTGAGTTGCTATCTTTTACTCAACTCTATTCATTCCCGCGGTCTTTCATTGCAAATATTTACCTTGCTAGTCCATAATAGGAACTGCAAAAAGCTGTGAGGGAGGTCCACAGCCCGCCTCCATAGCCAAAGGACCCCGACCAGGCCCTCGACCCCGGACTCGAAGAAGATCCAGACATATTTGTGGAGCTCGTCGACAGGACGTTTTACCAGGCAAGCTGTGACGGTGCCTTGGTGGCCATCATTGCCGCCTACATCATATGTAAGTAAAATAGGAGTCCTAACTTCCGAAAAGGATCCCCTCTTTACGCCTTACCCACTGTACATGTATTTTACTTTATAGGGAAGGCCATCGGGGTGCCGTGCCGAACCCGAGGCAACTGGCCAACAAGGGGCGCCCAAGCCGGGTAGGCTTAAAAGGAAAGCAGTCTGGACCAAGATGCCATCAAAGAGGTATGATTTAAAACCTGCTCCGTGATTATCATCTTTAAAATATAACAATGTCCACTGTGTCCTGGCAGAAAGAGTATTCACCGGACTGTGTCCGGAGATCCTGCCGGCCACGCCTCTACCACCCGGACTCTAGAGCCGGCCTCAAGGGTGGAGGCTAACGTGGGGACAACACAGGACGATCCTCCTACAAAGGATGCAGATAGAATATTGTAACGCCCCGGATACAACTTTCCATATTCGTAACTCCAGCTCTTGCCTTTTCCGGAGATGCGATATATTATTTCCTCTGTGGTTGGGTTTTTGTCGTTTGTTTTGATTTTTGTTCTTGTTATGCATCTCATCTCATAGCATCATGCGCATTGCATCGGCATCGTTTTCATAAAACTTGCATACGTTCGGGTTCCGCCGGTTATCTCCGTTGTCCGTTCTGAGCTAGACCACACTCGCCCGCGCCCGTGGCACCTCCGAAATATTATTTTATAAGTGGCATAAAAATGTTCTCGGAATGGGTTGCAACTTGTCGTGCGGTCTTATTATAGTGTAGACAGGCCGCCTGCCAAGTTTCATCGCATTCGGAGTCCATTTGATAGCCCAACCGTTAAACCTACAACCGCAATATAGCCGGTCTTTCGTCGGACGTTTTCGGTCTCCGGAAACTGCTGTCGGGCCTCTCTCCCTCTTCTCTCCTGCAGCCCATGGCCTCTCCACAGCCCACTAATCCCTCCTAGGCCCAGCCTAGTCCCTCTCCGATCCGGAGCCGTCCGATGGCGATCCGAGGCTCCGAAACGCTCCGAAAAGCCCCCAAAACCCCCAACCCCAGACCCCTGCCTATTTAAGAAGCCCCCCTTGCCATTTTGAGTGCCCCTAGCCTTCCCCTACCCTCAGCCGCTGCATCCCCCTCAAAAACCGCGCCACCAGCCAGATCCATCCACCTTCTCCCTGTTTTCCGGTGCCCTCCACCTCATCCTCGCCACATGGCGCCGCCTGAGTGGTCGCGCCGCCACCCAGCATCGCTCCCCTCCAACCGGAGCTGGCCACGTCGCCCCTGCCTCCCTCCTCCACCTCACGCGGCCCGCAGAGCCCGTCCGAGGCCCGCTCAGGCCCGAATCGCCGCCGTCCGGGCGCCCGCTCGCCTCCCGGCCCCGCAGCTCTGCTGGATGGGATCGAGAGAGATCCCGAGCGCCGCCGCCTATCGCCTCCCGCCGGCCACCCGGCAGCCCCGCCGGAGCCAGCAGGTCAGCGTCCCACGCCCCATCTCCTCCTTCCCTCTCCTTCCTGTCCTTCTTCCTCCTTACCCTCTCATCCTCTCTCTCTCCCTTCGCAGGCCGCCATGGACGCCGACCCCGTCGAGGTCTCGTCGCCCCGAGCTCGGCCTCGGGTCAGATCCGGTCGGAAACGGGGCCCCGCCTCCTCCCGTGGCTGGATCCGCCCGTTCCTGTCCTCTCCTCGCGCCCCGGCCTCCTCCTGGTGCTCGCCGCCGGCGCCGCCTGCGCTCGTCCTCGTCGGGCGGAGGACGACGCCCTCGCCTCCCCGTCGCGCCCCGCGTGGGCCTCCCCAGGCCCAGCCGCATCGTGCCCAGCTTCACAGCCGCGCAGGCCCAGCTCCGCTTCGCCCCTTCGTTGACCGCTCCAGCCTGGCTTTGGCCCAGCGGCCCCTGCAGGCCTTCCACTCCGGCACCTGAGCCGGCCTGCCCCGGCCTGCATCTCCACCGACCGGCCTGCTAAGGCCTAGGGGTGAGCAGCCCCTCCAGATTGCCCCTCCTTGTTTTTTTCTCTCCTGTTGGGCCAGCCGGCAGTTTCGGCCCGATAGCGTTTTTTTTCCTGCCTGCGAATTTGTCTTTTATCCAGGGCATGCATAATTACAAGAGGATGCCATTATTTTTAATTGCTCACAAGTAAATAACCGTGCATCATATTAAAATGGTTTAAACATGTAAAATGCTCAGAAAATTGTGTAGATTAATAATATGCCACTTTCATCTATGTTAAAAATGTTTAACTTGCTGTTTATTTAAATTTGCTAATATGCCATGCTAAAATGCTTTAATTCATAACTAAATAACCGTAGCTCCATTTTAAATAAACTTTATATGTAAATGGGGTGGAAAAATGCCTAGTTTAACATGGTCCACTTTATTTTCCTATTTAATAACATTAAAATTGTGTTTAGGGCAGAACAGTACCAAATCCATAATTTGCATATGGGGATTTTCCGGACTTGTTGTTTGTTGTTCCGGCCTCATTTAAACTTGCTTAGATAGGTAGTTTTATTATGCCTCACCTCTTGCCATGTTTAACAACATTTAATATTGCTTGGTAGCATAAACGAGATTAAACTAAATATGTTAATGTGGTGTTTCGTCAATATGCAACTCGTTGCATATTGAGCTCCATTTAATTTGTAGTATTGTGTGTTGCAGTTTGCCATGCCATGCCTCTTTAAACCGGACATGCATCATACTTGATTGTGCATCTTGCCATGATTATGCTTGTGTGTTTACCATGTTGTTTGTTTCTTTCCGGTGTTGCTTCCTAGTTCCGGTAATGTTGCGATTGTGAGGATTCGTTCGACTACTCCCGTTCGTCTTCTTCATGGACTCGTTCTTCTTCCATGCGGGATTTCAGGCAAGATGACCGCTACCCTGGATCTCACTACTATCATTGCTATGCTAGTTGCTTCGTTCTATCGCTATGCTGCGCTACCTATTACTTGTTTATCAAGCCATCCCAAATTGCCATGTCAGCCTCTAACCTTTGACACCTTTCCTATGCAAACCATTGATTGGCTATGTTACCGCTTTTGCTCAGCCCTCTTATAGCGTTGCTAGTTGCAGGTGAAGTTGAAGATTTCTCCATGGTGGACAGGATTTTGGTTGGGATATCACAATATCTATTATATTATTAATGCATCTATATACTTGGTAAAGGGTGGAAGACTCGGCCTTTTGCCTGGTGTTTTGTTCCACTCTTGCCGCCCTAGTTTCCGTCATACCGGTGTTATGTTCCCGGATTTTGCGTTCCTTACGCGGTCGGGTGATTTATGGGACCCCCTTGACAGTTCGCTTTGAATAAAACTCCTCCAGCAAGGCCCAACCTTGGTTTTACCATTTGCCTCAC
>NC_057795.1:518464560-518506604 GCF_018294505.1 Triticum aestivum | reverse complement strand
AAACTGAGCGATGTCCGGCGCCCCCTGGGCAACCAGGGTCTATGCCAACCCGACGTCTGGCTCATCCGGTGTGCCCTGAGAACGAGATATGTGCAGCTCCTATCGGGATTTGTCGGCACAGCGGGAGGCTTTGCTGGTCTTGTTTTACCATTGTCGAAATGTCTTGTAAATCGGGATTCCGAGTCTGATCGGGTCTTCCTGGGAGAAGGTCTATTCCTTTGTTGATCGCGAGAGCTTGTCATGGGCTAAGTTGGGACACTCCTGCAGGGTATAATCTTTCGAAAGACGTGCATGCGGTTATAGGCAGATGGGAATTTGTTAATGTCCAGTTGTAGATAACTTGACACCAGATCCGATTTAAAACGCATCAACCGCGTGTGTAGCTGTGATGGTCTCTTCTCGGCGGAGTCCGGGAAGTGAACACGGTTTCTGGGTTATGTTTGACGTAAGTAGGAGTTCAGGATCACTTCTTGATCATTACTAGTTGACGACCGTTCTGCTTGCTCTCTTCTCACTCTTATTTGCGTACGTTAGCCACCATATCATGCTTAGTCGCTGCTGCAACCTCACCACTTTACCCCTTCCTTTCCCATTAAGCTATGCTAGTCTTGATACCCATGGTAATGGGATTGCTGAGTCCTCGTGGCTCACAGATTACTACAACAACAGTTGCAGGTACAGGTTTTGCGATGATTGTGATGCGAGAGCGATGTTTGCTTGTATTGGAGTTCTTCTTCTGCTTCTTCTTCGATCAGGGGATAGGTTCCAGGTCGGCAGCCTGGGCTAGCAGGGTGGATGTCGTTTGAGTTTCTGTTTGTGATTCATCCTTAGACGGATGTTGTTCTTATGTATGATGATGTTGTATATGTGTGGCATTATATGCCTTATGTATGTATCCCTATCTATTATGTAATGTTGATGTAAATACAAAAGCGTTTCAATATGCGGGTCTATCCTTGGTGGGACCTTCGAATTCCTTTTGGATAGGGTCGCATATTGGGCGTGAGAAGTTGGTATCAGAGCCTTGACCGACCCTAGGAGCCCCCTTGATTGTTGGTCGTTGTTGAGTCTAGAAGAAAACTATTTTGAGTCTTAAGATTATATATATTGGAGAGTAGGATTCTTTTTACTCCTCAGCCCCTTCGTCGCTCTGGTGAGGTCTCCTGACGTATATGTTTTGACTTTCCTCTCCTCAAATTTCACTAATTTTTTTAGGATCACGCGGGTATCTTGGAATCGTTCTGATGGTTTTGTGACAAGAACATTGTTCTTGGTGCCTCCTGTCTATTTATGTGGCTTTGACCCCGGGAGTCGAGCTCTGAGGTGTTGTCGTCACAATTTTATCGTTGCAGTTCTGGAATACCTGAGATTTGCCGACATCGAAAATCTCTTATGCAGTTGTTGGTGAGATAACCCCGATAACCCAGTACTGGGGCGAGCTCGGGAGTATTGCCATAACTCGTATAACGGATGCTTTTCGAAGGTTGAGGTACACGATTTCCGAAGGTTTCTTGGTTATGTGTTGACGGATGGATACAGCTGGATGTAGGGATTGCTAGTTTGGGTGAGATATATTGCTTCCCCTGTATCCCCAACACCTGATTGCATAACCAGAAAGTTTCGGGAGTTTTATAGGTGGGAATTCAAGTAGCTCTAGTTTTATCTTTCCAACAGACACATGATACGATATGGGATCTATCATATGTTTGTTTCCGGCTTATTCTGCAAGCCAAATCCTTTGTTTTATTTCATTTGTGGTATTTGAGTTGCTTCAAGTCAAATGTTGATTCCATACCTTTCAAGCGGTGTTCTCATATTTCTATGGGAGTACTAATCCTTTTTGATCATCAAGATTGTCATGTCAATTCTTTCCAACCGGTGCGCTTCTCTTCGAGATGATCCCATCATTCTCCCCATCCGCAAGATCAATTCTAAGTTTTCTCAACGGTGTTTGTTTCGTTCATCCCAAGTTGTCTTTGTTTTTCCCCACCCTCCCACCCCTTTTCTTCAAGGACTCATATATTATAATCAAGTATCCATTTATTCATGTGAAGTCTCTTCACTCTTTTCAATCATTGTTTTGATCCGGTGATCCCTCGTGAAGATGCTCACGAGCTTCAAGTTCATCAATCTTCATTCTCGTATTCCTCTCCGGTGGATTTAATTCAAGCTTTCGGTGTTGATTATATCCCTTTGCTCGTTTCAAATGTTTTTCCACATCGGTGCATCTCACAATCGTTCACCTATCTCTATTCTTATCCGGAGTGCTCAAGATATCTCAGAAGACTTGTGTTTTCGTTCTCAATCCGTTCAAGATATTTCGAGGTTGTTATCTCATTCAAGTCATTTAATTCAACCGGTGCAATCCCCCCTTTCAATCAATTGTTCAACGGTGTATCTTTTGAGTGGGCCCTAACCCACAGGTCTTTTCCCAGGATCTTACCTGACTCTTTGAATTATCAGGTGCTATTCCCAAATTCTTTTCCAAGTTCGACGTAAGAATGAATTATCATCAGTCACATGCCTTCTCCAAGATCGCTTTCAAATTCTTCTCATTGTTGGCTCAACCCCTTCACTTTCCATTCTACCGGAGTATCTCAGTAATTTTGGTGGTGTTTCTCGTCATCAGTTGAAGACCGAAGAAGTGTTTCCTCTAAATCTTATCCGTTCTCTCAATATTCGTGATTCTAGATTGATGCCATCCTCTCATAATTCTTTTCGATTGTGAGAATTCTTTTCACCCATCCGGAGCAATTCAAGAGTCTTTTCAGATTGATTCTCTGTAGCCCATCATCTCAGAATTATTCATTCAAGCTTTCAGCTCTCGTTCTCCAAATCATACCGGTGCATCATTCAAGTATTATCTAATCAGCTCGGGATCTCTGCGTTCACTTGTATCTAAATTCCCTAAAGTATCTTCATTCATTCTCTAATTCTTACCGGTGATTCACCCTTTTACTTCGTTCGTTTTCAATTCTTACGGTGGTTCATTCAAGTTTTCTCTTCCTTCGTTAGCATATCAAATATTCGTTGTTTCCAAATCCCACCGGTGATTCCATCAATATCTTCTCAAGTTTGCGCCATATCTCTCTTAATTCTTTCTACGAGAATAAGTAGTATGCCAAATCCGTTGCTTGTCATCAATTTAAATTGGTGAAGGATAGGCATGACATAATTCTTATTCTTGTTTCATCCAAGTGATTAATTCTTTTTTTCCGGAGATTGTTCATGATGAAGTAATTCTCGGTTCTAGTGTTCATCTTTTCTTTCCGGAGTTCCAAGTTTTTCCCCATTATCTCGTCGCGAAGCTCCATCTAAATCATCGCAAGGCTTCACCTTGTGTTGTCAATTTCTCTTTCTTTCTATCATCCTTTCATTACCGGAGTTCTTCATGGTGGATCTACATGGTCGGTTTATCAACGATTCTTTTCATTCTTCAATTGTTCTTCAAGATTTCTCTCGAAGTGATGATCTGCTAAGCTATACTCTATAATTAAACATGGTGCTCAACACATGTTTTGTTTTGAGGAGTTCAAGTATTCTTCTTCTTGCATTCCGAAGTGCAATTCCTTCTACCTTATCTTCGAGATGGCGTTATATCATTCTTGACAATTTCCATTCATGTTTCATGAGTCACATGTTGTCAAGAATGAGGTACTCTAAATCCATCAATCTCTTCTCTGGAGTTATCTTGGTATAGATTTCACCTAAAGCGTTCCCTAAGGAATGTAGCTATTTGTGGTGCTTATCAATGATCCAATTTTCTCCTTCTCATCTCGGTGAAGAAGTTTTTCATCTCTTCGGTGCTCTCAATCAAATCAATGTTTTCCATTACTGGCCGGTTGTCACCTCACAGTCTTGAGATGTTTTCCATAAGCCCACTACAAGCTTAATCATTTCGTTGTTGGTTTTCCAACAATTCCGTTCTAACCTTCTTGGAAGGGTGCTTTCCAAGATAATTTGTGGCAGAAGTTGGCATTTTCTTCTCCATTCTTTTATTCCAATGATCTATCTTCTATTCTTTCTTCCGGAGGCATGGTGATGTTGCCCTCTTCACTCATCATCTCGAATTGTGAGGATCATGTTCTTTTCATGCTTATCCATTTAACCGCAGTGTTGTGTCATCTCTTCAAGTTCTTTTCATCTTATCAAGTTTTCCTTCCATGTTCAACCGGAGTGCTGCCCGAATTCTTCCTCTCTCATCTTGTTTTAACTGGAGTGGTTTCGAATTCTATCTTGCCCATTAAAGGCTTGATTCATGTCTTTGCAACCTTCAAGTTATCGTAATGTTCCTCATTCCTCTTTTCTACCGGATTGTTTGCAATCTCGTTCATCTCTGTTGTACTCTTTCTTTTAAATTGCTCAAGCTCTCAAAGTTCGTGGTTTCACTCATTCGTTAAAGAAGCAACTTAGTTTTACCTCTTCTTTTTCTCTTCCGTTTCTCTCCGGTGCCATCCTAGATCTCGGGACGAGATCCTCTCGTAGTGGTGGAGTGTTGTAACGCCCTGGATACAACTTTCCATATTCGTAACTCCAGCTCTTGCCTTTTCCGGAGATGCGATATATTATTTCCTCCGTGGTTGGGTTTTTGTCGTTTGTTTTGCTTTTTGTTCTTGTTATGCATCTCATCTCATAGCATCATGCACATTGCATCGGCATCGTTTTCATAAAACTTGCATCCGTTCGGGTTCCGCCGGTTATCTCCGTTGTCCGTTCTGAGCCAGACCACACTCGCCCGCGCCCGCGGCACCTCCGAAATATTATTTTATAAGTGGCATAAAAATGTTCTCGGAATGGGTTGCAACTTGTCGTGCGGTCTTATTATAGTGTAGATAGGCCGCCTGCCAAGTTTCATCGCATTTGGAGTCCATTTGATAGCCCAACCGTTAAACCTACAACCGCAATATAGCCGGTCTTTCGTCGGACGTTTTCGGTCTCCGGAAACTGCTGTCGGGCCTCTCTCCCTCTTCTCTCCTGTAGCCCATGGCCTCTCCACAGCCCACTAATTCCTCCTAGGCCCAGCCTAGTCCCTCTCCGATCCGGAGCCGTCCGATGGAGATCCGAGGCTCCGAAACGCTCCGAAAAGCCCCCAAAACCCCCAACCCTAGACCCCTGCCTATTTAAGAAGCCCCCCTTGCCATTTTGAGTGCCCCTAAACTTCCCCTACCCTCAGCCGCCGCATCCCCCTCAAAAACCATGCCACCAGCCAGATCCATCCACCTCCTCCCTGTTTTCCGGCGCCCTCCACCTCATCATCGCCACGTGGCGCCGCCTGAGTGGTCGCGCCGCCACCCAGCATCGCTCCCCTACAACCGGAGCTGGCCACGTCGCCCCTGCCTCCCTCCTCCACCTCGCGCGGCCTGCAGAGCCCGTCTGAGGCCCGCTCAGGCCCGAATCGCCGCCGTCCGGGCGCCCGCTCGCCTCCCGGCCCCGCAGCTCTGCTCGATGGGATCGAGAGAGATCCCGAGCGCCGCCGCCTCTCGCCTCCCGCCGGCCACCCGGCAGCCTCGCCGGAGCCAGCAGGTCAGCGCCCCGCGCCCCATCTCCTCCTTCCCTCTCCTTCCTGTCCTTCTTCCTCCTCACCCTCTCATTCTCTCTCTCTCTCCCTTCGCAGGCCGCCATGGACGCCGACCCCGTCGAGGTCTCATTGCCCCGAGCTCGGCCTCGGGTCAGATCCGGCCGGAAACGGGGCCCTGCCTCCTCCCGTGGCTGGATCCGCCCGTCCCTGTCCTCTCCTCGCGCCCCGGCCTCCTCCTGGTGCTCGCCGCCGGCGCCGCCTCCGCTCGTCCTCGTCGGGCGGGGGACGACGCCCTCGCCTCCCCGACGCGCCCCGTGTGGGCCTCCCCAGGCCCAGCCGCATCGCGCCCAGCTTCGCAGCCGCGCAGGCCCAGCTCCGCTTCGCCCCTTCGTTGACCGCTCCAGCCTGGCTTTGGCCCAGCGGCCCCTGCCGGCCTTCCACTCCAGCACCTGAGCTGGCCTGCCCCGGCCTGCATCTCCACCGACCGGCCTGCTAAGGCCCAGGGGTGAGCAGCCCCTCCAGATCGCCCCTCCTTGTTTTTTTCTCTCCTGTTGGGCCAGCCGGCAGTTTCGGCCCGATAGCGTTTTTTTTCCTGCCTGCGAATTTGTCTTTTATCCAGGGCATGCATAATTACAGGAGGATGCCATTATTTTTAATTGCTCACAAGTAAATAACCGTGCATCATATTAAAATGGTTTAAACATGTAAAATGCTCAGAAAATTGTGTAGATTAATAATATGCCACTTTCATCTATGTTAAAAATGTTTAACTTGCTGTTTATTTAAATTTGCTAATATGCCATGATAAAATGCTTTAATTCATAACTAAATAACCGTAGCTCCATTTTAAATAAACTTTATATGTAAATGGGGTGGAAAATGCCTAGTTTAACATGGTCCACTTTATTTTCCTATTTAACAACATTAAAATTGTGTTTAGGGCAGAACAGTACCAAATCCATAATTTGCATATGGGGATTTTCTGGACTTGTTGTTTGTTGTTCCGGCCTCATTTAAACTTGCTTAGATAGGTAGTTTTATTATGCCTCACCTCTTGCCATGTTTAACAACATTTAATATTGCTTGGTAGCATAAACGAGATTAAACTAAATATGTCAATGTGGTGTTTCGTCAATATGCAACTCGTTGCATATTGAGCTCCATTTAGTTTGTGGTATTGTGTGTTGCAGTTTGCCATGCCATGCCTCTTTAAACCGGACATGCATCATACTTGATTGTGCATCTTGCCATGATTATGCTTGTGTGTTTACCATGTTGTTTGTTTCTTTCCGGTGTTGCTTCTTAGTTCCGGTAATGTTGCGATTGTGAGGATTCGTTCGACTACTCCCGTTCGTCTTCTTCATGGACTCGTTCTTCTTCCGTGCGGGATTTCAGGCAAGATGACCGCTACCCTGGATCTCACTGTAGGAAATATGCCCTAGAGGCAATAATAAAAGTGTTATTATTATATTTCTCTGTTCATGATAATAGTCTTTTATTCATGCTATAACTGTATTGTCCGGAAATCGTAATACACGTGTGAATACATAGACCACAATATGTCCCTAGTGAGCCTCTAGTTGACTAGCTCGTTGTGATCAACAGATAGTCATGGTTTCCTAGCTATGGACATTGGATGTCGTTGATAACGGGATCACATCATTAGGAGAATGATGTGATGGACAAGACCCAATCCTAAGCATAGCACAAAGGTCGGTTAGTTCGTTTGCTAGAGCTTTTCCAATGTCAAGTATCTCTTCCTTTGACCATGAGATCGTGTAACTCCTGGATACCGTAGGAATGCTTTGGGTGTATCAAACGTCACAACGTAACTAGGTGACTATAAAGGTGCACTACAGGTATCTCCGAAAGTGTCTATTGGGTTGACATGGATCGAGACTGGGATTTGTCACTCCGTATGACGGAGAGGTATCTCTGGGCCCACTCGGTAATGCATCATCATAATGAGCTCAAGGTGACCAAGGTGTTGGCCACGGGATCATGCATTACGGTACGAGTAAAGTGACTTGCCAGTAACGAGACTGAACAAGGTATTGGGATACCGACGATCGAGTCTCGGGCAAGTAACGTACCGATTGACAAAGGGAATTGTATACGGGGTTTGATCGAATCCTCGACATCGTGGTTCATCCGATGACATCATTGAGGAGCATGTGGGAGCCAACATGGGTATCCAGATCCCGCTATTGGTTATTGACCGGAGAGTCTCGGTCATGTCTGCATGTCTCCCGAACCCGTAGGGTCTACACACATAGGGTTCGGTGACGCTAGGGTTATCAGGAAGACAAGTATGTGATTACCGAATGTTGTTCGGAGTCCCGGATGAGATCCCGGACGTCACGACGAGTTCCGGAATGGTCCGGAGGTAAAGTTTTATATATGGTAAGTTGTTAAACGGGCACCGGAAAGTTTCGGGGTCATACCGGTATTGTACCGGGACCACCGGAAAGGTTCCGGGGGTCCACCGGGAGGGACCACCCCTCCCGGGGGGCCACTTGGGCTGCGTAGGGATAGCAGCCAGCCCCTAGTGGGCTTGGCGCCCCCCCCCCCTTGGGCCCATGCGCCTAGGGTTGGGGGGGAAACCCTAAAGGGGGCGCACCCCCCTTGCTTGGGGGGCAAGCCCCCCACCCCTTGGCCGCCCCCCCTAGGGTTTTCCCTAGAGGGCCGGCCCCCCTTGCCCCTTCCCCTATATATAGAGGGGTGAGGGGAGGGCTGCAACACACCACAACTCAAGGCGCAGCCCCTCCCCTCCCCAACACCTCTCCTCCTCCGTACGTGCTTGGCGAAGCTCTGTCGGAGTACTGCTGCACCAACTACACCACGCCGTCGTGCTGCCGTTGGAGCTGCCTTTCTCAACCTCTCCTTCCTCCTTGCTGGATCAAGACGGAGGAGACGTCTCCCGTCCCGTACGTGTGTTGAACGCGGAGGTGCTGTCCGTTCAGCACTTGGACATCGGTGATCCGAATCACGTTCGAGTACGACTCCATCATCACCATCCCCTTGGCAAGCTTCCGCTCGTGATCTACAAGTGGTATGTAGATGCAAACTCTTTCCCTTGACTCGTTGCTTAGATGAACTCATAGATGGATCTTGGTGAAACCGTAGGAAAAATTTTAATTTTGTGCAACGTTCCCCAACAGTGGCATCATGAGCTAGGTCTATGCGTAGTTCTCTTTGCACGAGTAGAACACAATTTTGTTGTGGGCGTGGATCTTGTCAACTTGCTTGCCTCTACTAGTCTTTTCTTGCTTCAGCGGTATTGTGGGATGAAGCAGCCCGGACCAACCTTACACGTACGCTTACATGAGACCGGTTCCACCGATTAACATGCACTACTTGCATAAGGTGGCTGGCGGGTGTCTGTCTCTCCCACTTTAGTTGGAGCGGATTCGATGAAAAGGGCCCTTATGAAGGGTAAATAGAATTTGACAAAATCACGTTGTGGTTATTCGTAGGTAAGAAAACGTTCTTGCTAGAACCCAATTGCAACCACGTAAAAGATGCAACAACAATTAGAGGACGTCTAACTTGTTTTTGCAGCGATTGATCATGTGATGTGATATGGCCAGAAGTTGTGATGAATGATGAATTGTGATGTATGAGATCATGTTCTTGTAATAGGATTCACGACTTGCATGTCAATGAGTATGACAACCGGCAGGAGCCATAGGAGTTGTCTTTATTTTTGTATGACCTGCGTGTCATTGAAGAACGCCATGTAACTTACTTTACTTTATTGCTAAACGCGTTAGTCATAGAAGTAGAAGTGGTCGTTGGCGTGACAACTTCATGAAGACACGATGATGGAGATCATGATGATGGAGATCATGGTGTCATGCCAGTGACAAGATGATCATGGAGCCCCGAAGATGGAGATCAAAGGAGCTATATGATATTGGCCATATCATGTCACTACTTTGTATAATTGCATGTGATGTTTATTATGTTTTATGCATCTTGTTTACTTAGGACAACGGTAGTAAATAAGATGATCCCTTACAAAATTTCAAGAAGTGTTCTCCCCTAACTGTGCACCGTTGCTACAGTTCGTCGCTTCTAAGCACCACGTGATGATCGGGTGTGATGGATTCTTACGTTCACATACAACGGGTGTAAGACAGTTTTACACAGCGAAAACAGTTAGGGTTAACTTGACGAGCCTAGCATGTACAGACATGGCCTCGGAACACGGAGACCGAAAGGTCGAACACGAGTCGTATGGAAGATACGATCAACATGAGAATGGTCACCGACGATGACTAGTCCGTCTCACGTGATGATTGGACACGGCCTAGTCGACTCGGATCGTGTAACACTTAGATGACTAGAGGGATGTCTAATCTAAGTGGGAGTTCATAATTTGATTAGAACTTAATTATCATGAACTTAGTCTAAAACCTTTGCAAATATGTCTTGTAGATCAAATGGCCAACGCTCATGTCAACATGAACTTCAACGCGTTCCTAGAGAAAACCAAGCTGAAAGATGATGGCAGCAACTATACGGACTGGGTCCGGAACCTGAGGATCATCCTCATAGCTGCCAGGAAACAATATGTCCTAGAAGGACCGCTAGGTGACGCTCCCGTCCCAGAGAACCAAGACATTATGAATGCTTGGCAGTCTCGTGCTAATGATTACTCCCTCGTTCAGTGCGGCATGCTTTACAGCTTAGAACCGGGGCTCCAAAAGCGTTTTGAGCATCACGGAGCATATGAGATGTTCGAAGAGCTGAAACTAGTTTTTCACGCTCACGCCCGGGTCGAGAGATATGACATCTCCGACAAGTTCTATAGTTGTAAGATGGAGGAAAATAGTTTTGTCAGTGAGCACATACTCAAGATGTCTGGGTTGCACAACCGTATGACCCAGCTGAATATTAACCTCCCTGATGAGGCAGTCATTGACAGAATCCTTCAGTCGCTCCCACCAAGCTACAAGAGCTTTGTGATGAACTACAATATGCAGGGGATGGTAAAGACCATTCCTGAAGTATTTTCTATGCTGAAGTCAGCAGAGGTTGAAATCAAGAAAGAACATCAAGTATTGATGGTCAATAAGACCACTAAGTTCAAGAAGGGCAAGGGTAAAAAGAACTTCAAGAAGGACGGCAAAGAGGTTGCCGCGCCCGGTAAGCCAGTTGCCGGGAAGAAGTCAAAGAATGGACCCAAGCCTGAGACTGAGTGCTTTTATTACAAGGGGAAGGGTCACTGGAAGCGGAACTGCCCCAAATACTTAGCGGATAAGAAGGCCGGCAACACCAAAGGTATATTTGATATACATGTAATTGATGTGTACCTTACCAGTACTCGTAGTAACTCCTGGGTATTTGATACCGGTGCCGTTGCTCATATTTGTAACTCACAGCAGGAGCTGCGGAATAAACGGAGACTGGCGAAGGACGAGGTGACGATGCGCGTCGGGAATGGTTCCAGAGTCGATGTGATCGCCGTCGGCACGCTGCCTCTACATTTACCTACGGGATTAGTTTTGAACCTTAATAATTGTTATTTAGTGCCAAGTTTGAGCATGAACATTGTATCTGGATCTCGTTTAATACGAGATGGCTACTCATTTAAGTCTGAGAATAATGGTTGTTCGATTTATATGAGAGATATGTTTTATGGTCATGCTCCGATGATCAATGGTTTATTCTTAATGAATCTCGAGCGTAATATTACACATGTTCATAGTGTAGATGCCAAAAGATGTAAAGTTGATAACGATAGTCCCACATACTTGTGGCACTGCCGCCTTGGTCACATTGGTGTGAAGCGCATGAAGAAGCTCCATGCTGATGGACTTTTGGAGTCTCTTGATTATGAATCATTTGACACATGCGAACCATGCCTCATGGGAAAAATGACCAAGACTCCGTTCTCCGGAACAATGGAGCGAGCAACCAACTTGTTGGAAATCATACATACCGATGTGTGCGGTCCAATGAGCGTTGACGCTCGCGGAGGATATCGTTATGTTCTCACTCTCACGGATGACTTAAGTAGGTATGGGTATGTCTACTTAATGAAACACAAATCTGAGACCTTTGAAAAGTTCAAGGAATTTCAGAATGAGGTGGAGAATCAACGTGACCGAAAGATAAAATTCCTACGATCAGATCGTGGAGGAGAATATTTAAGTCACGATTTTGGCACACACTTAAGGAAATGTGGAATCGTTTCACAACTCACGCCGCTTGGAACACCTCAGTGAAACGGTGTGTCCGAACGTCGTAATCGCACTCTATTGGATATGGTGCGATCTATGATGTCTCTTACCGATTTACCGCTATCATTTTGGGGATACGCTCTAGAGACAGCTACATTCACTTTAAATAGGGCACCGTCTAAATCCGTTGAGATGACACCGTATGAATTATGGTTTGGGAAGAAACCTAAGCTGTCGTTTCTAAAAGTTTGGGGATGCGATGCTTATGTCAAGAAACTTCAACCTGAAAAGCTCGAACCCAAGTCAGAAAAATGCGTATTCATAGGATACCCTAAGGAAACTGTAGGGTATACCTTCTACTTAAGATCCGAAGGCAAGATCTTTGTTGCCAAAAACGGATGCTTTCTGGAAAAAGAGTTTCTCTCAAAAGAAGTAAGTGGGAGGAAAGTAGAACTCGATGAAGTACTACCTCTCGAACGGGAAAGTGGTGCAGCTCAAGAAAATGTTCCTGCGATGCCCACACCAACTGAAGAGGAAACCAATGATGATGATCAAGGTACTTCGGATCAAGTTTCTACTGCACTTCGTAGGTCCACAAGGACACGTTCCGCACCAGAGTGGTACGGCAACCCTGTCCTGGAAATCATGTTGTTAGACAACGGTGAACCTTCGAACTATGAAGAAGCGATGGCGGGCCCAGATTCCAACAAATGGCTAGAAGCCATGAAATCCGAGATAGAATCCATGTATGAAAACAAAGTATGGACTTTGACTGACTTGCCCGATGATCGGCGAGCGATAGAAAACAAATGGATCTTTAAGAAGAAGACGGACGCGGATGGTAATGTCACCATCTATAAAGCTCGACTTGTCGCTAAGGGTTATCGACAAGTTCAAGGGATTGACTACGACGAGACATTCTCTCCCGTAGCGAAGCTTAAGTCCGTCCGAATCATGTTAGCAATTGTCGCATACTATGATTATGAGATATGGCAGATGGACGTCAAAACGGCATTCCTTAACGGGCATCTTAAGGAAGAGCTGTATATGATGCAGCCGGAAGGTTTTGTCGATCCTAAGAACGCTAACAAAGTATGCAAGCTCCAGCGATCCATTTATGGGCTGGTGCAAGCATCTCGGAGTTGGAATATTCGCTTTGATGAGATGATCAAAGTGTTTGGGTTTATGCAGACTTATGGAGAAGCCTGCGTTTACAAGAAAGTGAGTGGGAGCTCTGTAGCATTTCTCATATTATATGTGGATGACATACTCTTGATGGGAAATAATATAGAATTTCTGGACAGCATTAAGGCCTACTTGAACAAATGTTTTTCAATGAAGGACCTTGGAGAAGCTGCTTATATATTAGGCATCAAGATCTATAGAGATAGATCGAGACGCCTCATAGGTCTTTCACAAAGCACATACCTTGATAAGATTTTGAAAAAGTTCAAAATGGATGAGTCCAAGAAAGGGTTCTTGCCTATGTTACAAGGTGTGAGATTGAGCTCAGCTCAGTCACCGACCACGGCAAAAGATAAAGAAGAGATGAGTGTCATCCCCTATGCTTCAGCCATAGGATCTATTATGTATGCCATGCTGTGTACCAGACCTGATGTAAACCTTGCCGTAAGTTTGGTAGCAAGATACCAGAGTAATCCCGGCAAGGAACACTGGACAACGGTCAAGAATATCCTGAAGTACCTGAAAAGAACAAAGGACATGTTTCTCGTTTATGGAGGTGACGAAGAGCTCATCGTAAAGGGTTACGTCGACGCTAGCTTCAACACAGATCTGGATGACTCTAAGTCACAAACCGGATACGTGTATATGTTGAATGGTGGAGCAGTAAGCTGGTGCAGCTGCAAGCAGAGCGTCGTGGCAGGATCTACATGTGAAGCGGAGTACATGGCAGCCTCGGAGGCAGCGCATGAAGCTATTTGGGTGAAGGAGTTCATCACCGACCTAGGAGTCATACCCAATGCGTGGGGGCCAATCAAACTCTTCTGTGACAACACTGGAGCTATTGCCCTTGCCAAGGAGCCCAGGTTTCACAAGAAGATCAGGCACATCAAGCGTCGTTTCAACTCCATCCGTGAAAATGTTCAAGATGGAGACATAGAAATTTGCAAAGTACATACGGATCTGAATGTCGTAGATCCGTTGACTAAACCTCTCTCGCGAGCAAAACATGATCAACACCAGAACTCTATGGGTGTTCGATTCATCACAATGTAACTAGATTAGTGACTCTAGTGCAAGTGGGAGACTGTTGGAAATATGCCCTAGAGGCAATAATAAAAGTGTTATTATTATATTTCTCTGTTCATGATAATAGTCTTTTATTCATGCTATAACTGTATTGTCCGGAAATCGTAATACACGTGTGAATACATAGACCACAATATGTCCCTAGTGAGCCTCTAGTTGACTAGCTCGTTGTGATCAACAGATAGTCATGGTTTCCTGGCTATGGACATTGGATGTCGTTGATAACGGGATCACATCATTAGGAGAATGATGTGATGGACAAGACCCAATCCTAAGCATAGCACAAAGGTCGGTTAGTTCGTTTGCTAGAGCTTTTCCAATGTCAAGTATCTCTTCCTTTGACCATGAGATCGTGTAACTCCTGGATACCGTAGGAATGCTTTGGGTGTATCAAACGTCACAGCGTAACTGGGTGACTATAAAGGTGCACTACATGTATCTCCGAAAGTGTCTATTGGGTTGACACGGATCGAGACGGGGATTTGTCACTCCGTATAATGGAGAGGTATCTCTGGGCCCACTCGGTAATGCATCATCATAATGAGCTCAAGGTGACCAAGGTGTTGGCCACGGGATCATGCATTACGGTACGAGTAAAGTGACTTGCCAGTAACGAGACTGAACAAGGTATTGGGATACTGACGATCGAGTCTCGGGCAAGTAACGTACCGATTGACAAAGGGAATTGTATACGGGGTTTGATCGAATCCTCGACATCGTGGTTCATCCGATGACATCATCGAGGAGCATGTGGGAGCCAACATGGGTACCCAGATCCCGCTGTTGGTTATTGACCGGAGAGTCTCGGTCATGTCTGCATGTCTCCCGAACCCGTAGGGTCTACACACATAAGGTTCGGTGACGCTAGGGTTATCAGGAAGACAAGTATGTGATTACCGAATGTTGTTCGGAGTCCCGGATGAGATCCCGGACGTCACGAGGAGTTCCGGAATGGTCCGGAGGTAAAGTTTTATATATGGGAAGTTGTTAAACGGGCACCGGAAAGTTTCGGGGTCATACCAGTATTGTACCGGGACCACCGGAAAGGTTCCGGGGGTCCACCGGGAGGGACCACCCCTCCCGGGGGGCCACTTGGGCTGCGTAGGGATAGCAGCCAGCCCCTAGTGGGCTTGGCGCCCCCCCTTGGGCCCATGCGCCTAGGGTTGGGGGGGGGGAAACCCTAAAGGGGGCGCACCCCCCTTGCTTGGGGGGCAAGCCCCCCACCCCTTGGCCGCCCCCCCTAGGGTTTTCCCTAGAGGGCCGGCCCCCCTTGCCCCTTCCCCTATATATAGAGGGGTGAGGGGAGGGCTGCAACACACCACAACTCAAGGCGCAGCCCCTCCCCTCCCCAACACCTCTCCTCCTCCGTACGTGCTTGGCGAAGCTCTGTCGGAGTACTGCTGCACCAACTACACCACGCCGTCGTGCTGCCGTTGGAGCTGCCTTTCTCAACCTCTCCTTCCTCCTTGCTGGATCAAGACGGAGGAGACGTCTCCCGTCCCGTACGTGTGTTGAACGCGGAGGTGCTGTCCGTTCAGCACTTGGACATCGATGATCCGAATCACGTTCGAGTACGACTCCATCATCACCATCCCCTTGGCAAGCTTCCGCTCGTGATCTACAAGTGGTATGTAGATGCAAACTCTTTCCCTTGACTCGTTGCTTAGATGAACTCATAGATGGATCTTGGTGAAACCGTAGGAAAAAAATTAATTTTCTGCAACGTTCCCCAACACTCACTACTATCATTGCTATGCTAGTTGCTTCGTTCTATCACTATGATGCGCTACCTATTACCTGTTTATCAAGCCATCCCAAATTGCCATGTCAGCCTCTAACCTTTGACACCTTTCCTATGCAAACCATTGATTGGCTATGTTACCGCTTTTGCTCAGCCCTCTTATAGCGTTGCTAGTTGCAGGTGAAGTTGAAGATTTCTCCATGGTGGACAGGATTTTGGTTGGGATATCACAATATCTCTTATATTATTAATGCATCTATATACTTGGTAAAGGGTGGACGACTCGGCCTTTTGCCTGGTGTTTTGTTCCACTCTTGCCGCCCTAGTTTCCGTCATACAGGTGTTATGTTCCCGGATTTTTTGTTCCTTACGCGGTCGGGTGATTTATGGGACCCCCTTGACAGTTCGCTTTGAATAAAACTCCTCCAGCAAGGCCCAACCTTGGTTTTACCATTTGCCTCACCTAGCCCTTTTTCCCTTGGGAGTCGCGCATCCCGAGGGTCATCTTTATTTTACCCCCCCCCCCGGACCAGTGCTTGTCTAAGTGTTGGTCCAAACTGAGCGATGTCCGGCGCCCCCTGGGCAACCAGGGTCTATGCCAACCCGATGTCTGGCTCATCCGATGTGCCCTGAGAACGAGATATGTGCAGCTCCTATCGGGATTTGTCGGCACAGCGGGAGGCTTTGCTGGTCTTGTTTTACCATTGTCGAAATGTCTTGTAAACCGAGATTCCGAGTCTGATCGGGTCTTCCTGGGAGAAGGTCTATTCCTTCATTGATCGCGAGAGCTTGTCATGGGCTAAGTTGGGACACCCCTGCAGGGTATAATCTTTTGAAAGCCGTGCCTGCGGTTATAGGCAGATGGGAATTTGTTAATGTCCAGTTGTAGATAACTTGACAACAGATCCAATTTAAAACGCATCAACCGCGTGTGTAGCCGTGATGGTCTCTTCTCGACAGAGTCTGGGAAGTGAACACGGTTTCTAGGTTATGTTTGACGTAAGTAGGAGTTCAGGATCACTTCTTGATCATTACTAGTTGACGACCGTTCTGCTTGCTCTCTTCTCGCTCTTATTTGCGTATGTTAGCCACCATATCATGCTTAGTCGCTGCTACAACCTCACCACTTTACCCCTTCCTTTCCCATTAAGCTATGCTAGTCTTGATACCCATGGTAATGGGATTGCTGAGTCCTCGTGGCTCACAGATTACTACAACAACAGTTGCAGGTACAGGTTTTGCGATGATCGTGACGCGAGAGCGATGTTTGCTTGTATTGGAGTTCTTCTTCTGCTTCTTCTTCGATCAAGGGATAGGTTCCAGGTTGGCAGCCTGGGCTAGCAGGGTGGATGTCGTTTGAGTTTCTGTTTGTGATTCATCCTTAGACGGATGTTGATCTTATGTATGATGATGTTGTATATGTGTGGCATTATATGCCTTATGTATGTATCCCTATCTATTATGTAATGTTGATGTAATGATATCCACCTTGCAAAAGCGTTTCAATATGCGGGTCTATCCTTGGTGGGACCTTCGAGTTCCTTTTGGATAGGGTCGCATATTGGGCGTGACAAATATCCTCTACAAATTCCAAGGTAGAGAGCGCTATGAATCATCGGCGTCGGTGGGCCGTACTCTGTGACCCTAACTTCTTTGAAGAGGCGTTCAATGCCTTCAACTCGGGAGACGCGTACATCCGAGCTACTCAAGATGGGCTTGCTAGAGCCACAGACCAGTACTTGAAAGATATACGGGTAAGCAAAATCTGATAATTATGTATATCAGTAGCCCCTGAGACGTGAAACAGTTGGCACAACTGATTTAAGGATCATTGTATGAATAGGTTCTTACAGAGAAGAATACCCATTTGTCTCAAAAGCTGAAGGAGTGTAAAGCCCAGCTAAGGGCCACAGTTGCCGAAATGGAGGAATCCAGGAAGGCCTCATCTGGTAATACTTGTCTTGATCGAAAAGAACGTGATTACGTGTACCAGTTGCTATTCGGCATGATTTGCAAATCTAATAATAGATTCTGCAGACAATCCCGGAGTGGATCTGGATATCGTACAAGAGGATGAGTAATGAGCTCAACGACAACTAGATGTTGGCGAGCGCGTGCTTACACGGGTCAAGCGAGAGAAAAACGATCTCCAGGATGCCAATACCCGGCTGGGCGTTGAATTGAAAGATGTCCGGGCCCAGCTTGCTGACTCCGTGAAGGAGAATATGAGGCTTCAACGCGGCATTTTTAGTATGTGCTCGAACAAACCTTTATACAGTTTGGCGGAGAAACGGGCTAACAAAGTTATGTCTGTAGGTATACTGACAGGTCATCCCGAAGAGGAGATGCCCGGATCCGCAGGCGATCTTCTGCAAGAGCTTTCGCAACTGCACAAACAAGTTCGGCAGGTGATGCAGGGTATTACCTAGGCCTTGTGGCCGTCCGCCTCCCTGCCAGGAAGCATGGGGGAGCTTGTAGAGCTGCTCAAGGGAGCGCAGTGGCGCTTTCGTTCATGGAAGATATCTGCCTGTCGACAAGATGCGAGGGAAACTTGGGCCATGGTGAAAACACGGTACACCAAGCTTGATCCGAATCACATGGCCCGGGTCGGACCTGTAGGGTCGGGTGGGAAAGAGATTCCCGTTAGTCTGGTATATGACCAGGTAGGATTAGCCACAAAGTATTCCCAACAGGATTGAAGGCTAGACAGCCTGTTGGATGGTATAGAAGAAGAATTTAGCCAGTCTAAGTGATTGTGTATTTCAATTGACATATTTTGTCCCTAGCCAAATTGTAAATCATTTACCATGGCGGACCTTTTTGCTTCAGCCTGCGGACCCGATAGTCCGGAGTGTTTCCGAATACCCGCTCAGTTATGTAAACCGGGGTACGCGTGGAAACCAGACGTAGGGGTCATAAGTTCTTGAACAGACAAGTACCTAACTAGCTATGCTATATTACATGGATAGTAAGAAATATCTTCCAGGGAGAATAGTTCCGTTAAGGGTTCCTTTCCCTGGGTACGCATGCATTGACGTGCATGTCCGAACTGCAAACAGAGACGCAGTATATAAAACATCTGGGGGTTTGTATTGTAATAGGTAAGAAACATCTTTAGTTCACCGACCGAATATTCCCTTAAGAACGATAGCTTTCGGCTTCACCCAGTCTGAGGTACACGTCCGGCGTACCCGGCAGTAACAATCGCAGAGGTGCTCCCCTTATGCCCTAGCCGAACTAACGAGAATGTAGGGCATAAACACAGGAGCCAGGCAACCCAACTTGGCTAAAACTTAAGTCATATCGATGCATATAATGGTGAAGGAAAGGTACATATGGAAAAGTGACGCATATGTAGTGGGCGTGATGCCCTGAATGTAATTATATTAAGCTTCTGCATAAGAAGCCCCCAGGTATAGTGAGCGCGCATAGCACGTCTGGAGTGCGTAGTCGAGTCATACTTAAAGCTTTTAGGGCCATAAACAAAGAAAGAGGAGAGTATATATAAAAAAGGCGGAGGGAAGGAGACGAACAGAGAGTTCGACGCTAGGCGTAGAATCTTCGGAGTCTGGCCGCGTTCCATGGGTTCGGCTCGAGTCCATTATCTGATGCATCACGCAGGTGGTACGCTCCTCCAATGAGAACTTTTTCAATGATGAATGAACCCTCCCACTTGGGCTTGAGCTTGTCCTTTTTCTTCTCTGGTAGGCGTAGAACGAGTTCGCCAACATTATAAGTTTTGGCCCGTACTTCTCTGCTTTGATACCTTCGAGCATGTTGCTGATAGAATGCGGAACGGGCTTTTGCGACATCACGCTCCTCCTCCGGGGCATCTAAATTGTCCTGCCGATCAAGCTCGGCTTCTCTCTCTTCATACATGCGCACTAGAGGTGAGTCATGAATGATATCGCAGGGCAATACCGCCTCTGCGCCATACACCATGAAGAATGGTGTGTATCCGGTAGTGCGATTCGGCGTGGTCTGCAGTCCCCATAGTACAGAGTCGAGCTCCTCGACCCAGTGCGTGTCTGATTCCTTCAGGGATCGCACTAGTCTGGGTTTGATGCCGCTCATAATAATACCATTTGCTCGTTCGACTTGACCATTTGTTTGGGGATGATAGACGGAGGCGTAGTCGAGCTTAATGCCCATGCTGCTGCACCAAGTTTTCACCTCATCGGCTGTGAAGTTGGAGCCATTATCGGTGATGATGCTCTGGGGGACGCCATAACGGTGCACAACCCCTGATATGAAGTCTATCACTGGTCTGGTTTCGGCCATTTTAACTGGTTTGGCCTCTATCCATTTGGTGAATTTATCCACCATCACCAATAGATATTTTTTTCTTATGGCTTCCTCCTTTTAGGGGTCCGACCATATCGAGCCCCTAGACCGCAAAGGGCCAAGTTATGGGGATTGTTTGGAGTGCGGTAGGTGGCATATGGCTTTAGTTGGCAAAAAGCTGGCAACCGACGCAATGTTGGACGAGGTCCTGTGCGTCTGCTCGGGCTGTCGGCCAGTAGAAACCTATACGGAAGGCCTTGCTTACAAGGGCCTGAGCTGCGGCGTGGTGGCCGCCTAGTCCAGCATGAATTTCGGCCAAGTGTTGTCGCCCTTCCTCTTCGGAGATACATCTTTGGAGTACTCCGTTAGCGCTTTTCTTATAAATCTCTCCCTCGTGGACCTTGTAGGCTTTAGATCTCCACACAACGCAACGTGCCTCATTTTGGTCTTTGAGGAGTTCTTGCCTAGTTAGGTTTGCTAAGAAGGGTTCAGTCCAGGGGGCGATGACAGCCATGATTACGTGGGTCGAAGGTGTTATTTCGATGGTGGAGCCCCTGATTATGTCAGAGTGTTCGGGCTCTGGGGTTGTGATCAGATCCGGACTAGTATTACCGGTTTCCCCTTGCCACACCACGGATGGCTTGAACAGCCTTTCCAAGAAGATATTAGGTGGGATGGGGTCGCGCTTAGCACCGATGCAGGCGAGGATATCCACCGCTTGATTGTTTTCTCGGACCACATGATGAAATTCAAGCCCCTCGAACCGAGCTGACATTTTGAGGACGGCATTACGATAAGCCGCCATTTTGGGGTATTTGGCGTCGAAATCTTCGTTTATTTGAGATATTGCAAGGTTCGAGTCCCCACACACTTCTAGGCATTGAATACCCATGGAGACTGCCATCCGAAGACCATGCAACAGAGCCTCGTATTCGGCTGCATTGTTGGAGTCTGTGTATAGTATTTGAGTACGTATTAAACTGTATCTCTAGTGGGGGATGTCAGGACCACGCCCGCTCCCAGACCAGCCAGCATCTTAGAGCCGTCAAAGTGCATGATCCAATTGGAGTACATGTCGTACTCTTTAGGGAGTTCGGCTTCTGTCCATTCGGCGACGAAGTCAGCCAGTACTTGCGATTTAATGGCTCGCCATGGTTTATATATAATGTCGAACAGGAGGAGCTCGATGGCCCATTTAGCAATCCGGCCCGTGGCATCGCGGTTATTTATTATATCGTTGAGTGGTACTTCGGAGGCCATCGTAATTGAACACTCTTGAAAGTAGTGTCGTAGTTTCCGGGATGCCATGAAGACCGCGTATGCTATCTTTTGATAATGTGGGTACCGTGACTTGCATGGTGTGAGGACAGTAGATACATAGTATACTGGCTTTTGAAGCGGGAACTTATGTCCGTCCTCCTCTCGTTCGACAACGAGCACTGCGCTTACAACTTGGTGAGTTGCAGCTATATATAACAGCATGGGTTCACCAATGTTCGGTGCGGCCAGGATTGGGTTGCTGGCTAAAAGGGCCTTTATTTCTTCCAGTCCGGCCATAGCCGCATCCGTCCACTCGAAGTGTTCGGTGCGTCGAAGAAGGCGATAAAGAGGTAGTGCCTTTTCTCCCAATCGAGAGATAAAGCGGCTTAAGGAAGCCACGCATCCAGTTAATTTCTGGATTTGCTTGAGGTCTGTTGGGGTAGCCAACTGTGACAAAGCTTGGATTTTAGCCGGATTTGCTTCAATTCCTCTATTGGAAACGATGAAGCCCAGGAGCTTTCCGGCAGGAACACCAAAAACGCATTTTTCCGGATTGAGCTTGATGTCATATGTTCGGAGATTGTCGAATGTGAGCCTCAGGTCGTCTATTAAAGATTCAACGTGTCTGGTCTTGATGACCACATCGTCTACGTATGCCTCAACTGTTTTGCCGATTTGTTTTTCCAGGCATGTCTGAATCATGCGTTGGTAGGTTGCCCCGGCGTTTTTGAGCCCGAAAGGCATGGTGTTGAAACAGAAAGGGATGTATGGAGTGATGAATGCCGTTGCGGCTTGATCGGACTCCGCCATCTTGATTTGATGGTATCCGGAGTATGCGTCGAGGAAGCACAATGAATCGTGTCATGCGGTAGCATCGATGATTTGATCGATGCGGGGGAGAGGGAAGGGATCCTTGGGGCAAGCCTTATTGAGGTCCTTGAAATCGACACATAGGCACCAGGATTTGTCCTTCTTCGGTACCATTACCAGGTTTGCTAGCCAGTCTGGGTGTTTTATTTCTCTGATGAATCCGGCTTCGAGTAACTTGGCTAGCTCCTCTCCCATGGCTTGTCTTTTGGGTTCTGAGAAGCGCCGTAGAGTCTGCTTGACCGGCTTGTATCCCTTCAATATGTTTAGGCTATGCTCGGCCAGCCTGCGTGGGATCCCTGACATGTCTGAAGGGTGCCAAGCGAAGATGTCCCAATTCTTGCATAAGAACGCCCGCAGTGCGGCGTCTATTGTGGGGTTCAGTTGTGCCCCGATGGATGCTGTTTTTGTAGAGTCTGTTGGGTGGACTTGGAATTTGACTATTTTGTCCGCTGGTTTGAAAGAGGTGGACTTGGATCATTTGTCGAGTATCACATTGTCCCTGTCCACTGTGGAGCACAGCGCAGTTAGTTCTTCGGCCGCGAGGGCTTCAGATAATGCCTCAAGGGCCAGGGCGACAGTCGGCGCAGAGTGCTATGTCCGGATCACTGGCTAGAGTGATGATTCCGTTGGGCCCGGGCATCTTGAGCTTCATGTACCCGTAACGGGGTATAGCTTGGAAGCCCGCAAATGCGTCCCGCCCTAAAAGGGAGTGGTATCTGCTACTGAACGGGGCCACTTGGAATGTTATCTCTTCGGACCTGTAATTCTCCGGCGTGTCGAATACCACATCGAGTGTGATTTTTCCCGCACATCATGCCTCCCAAATAAGGATAATTCCTCTGAAGGTCGTGCTGCTTTGCTCAATGCGGCTCTTGTCTATTTCCATATTGTTGAGAGTTTCCTCGTAGATGAGGTTTAATCCGCTGCCACCGTCCATGAGCACTTTAGTAAGCCGGAAGCCATCCACAATTTGACTAAGGACCAGAGCGGCTGGTGCTCGGATTGTTCGGAATTGAGGTTCGTCACTGGCATTGAAGGTTATGGTCGTGTCATTCCATGGATTTATTGCTGCAACATGGCAGACTTCGGTGAGGCCGCGAAGTGCTCTCTTACGCCTGTTATTTGAGGCGAAAGTCTCGAACACTGTCAACATTGTATTGTTGTTTTCTGCGAGATGATGCTCTGCGATATTGTCAATGAGGAGATCCTCGCCGCTCTTGGCCACCTGCCAAAGTATCCAACATGCTCTAAGGCTGTGTGTTGGTATGGTATCCGGTGGGGTGTGAATTTTGCATGGACCATTGAGCCATCCCTCCAATATGGTTCCACGCCCTGTAGTAGGCTTTGGTTTCTTTGTAATTGGATCGGCTGACTTGCGAGAGTGCACCCTTTTAGTTCGAACGAGGGGTTTAGTAAGAGCCGGAGGGTCCCAGAATTTTGCCTGGGTTTTCCAGGCGCTTTCCATCGCACAATACTTTTGTACTATGACCGCCAAGTCAGCAAAGTGTGATATGTCACGGCGACTTATGGCGTTGAGGATTCCCTTGTCCGTGCAATTTTGGCAAAAGAATGAGATTGCATCTTCCTCGCGACAATCCTTGGCCTTGCTCATTACAAGGAGGAATCTGGCCCAAAAGTGATGTACTATCTCTCGGGATTGTTGTCTAATGAGGGAAAGATCGCTTGTATCTGGGTGGGGGTGGATTTAAGTCCGAACCCTGACCCGATCTGAGACCCAGGGGCAGAGGAACTTCCGAACTAGGCAGTTCGGGTTCCGGGATTTTGCCCAATTTTTATGGCCCGTTACCCGAGTCTAAGTTTGGAGTTTGGGTCATGTCCTCCCGCAAACGGGTATCCGGCTCAGAGAGCTCGGGAATCCGGACATAGTTCATCCTCAAAATAGAGGAAGAATTGCTGCATTGTTCCTCCACCACCGCTATCTGATGGGTGACCAGCGGAGAGTTAATCTCTCTTTGATCGGGTTTAAGCCCAATCCGATCATAGTACGTAGCGACTCCCAAGGCGGCGATGTGATCCAAGAGCTCGTTCAAAGACGAGAGTTCCATCAGATCCATCTGCTCGGCGTATTTCGAGCTGATGTGTGCTACGTCTTGAGCTTGCGTTGGTTTTCCTTGAAGAGGAAAGGGTGATGCAGCAATAGTAGCATAAGTATTTCCCTCAGTTTTTGAGAACCAAGGTATCAATCTAGTAGGAGGCTCCTCAAAAGTCCCACGCACCTACACAAACAAACAAGAACTCGCAACCAACACAATAAAGGGGTTGTTAATCCCTTCACGGCCACTTGCGAAAGTGAGATCTGATAGAGATAATATGATAAGATAAATATATTTTTGGTATTTTATAATATAGATTGGAAAAGTAAAGATGCAAATAAAAGTAGATTGAAACCTTATAAGATAAAAGATAGACCCGGGGGCCATAGGTTTCACTAGTGGATTCTCTCAAGATAGCATAAGTATTACAGTGGGTGAACAAATTACTGTCGAGCAATTGATAGAAAATCGAATAATTATGAGATTATCTAGGCATGATCATGTATATAGGCATCACGTCCATGACAAGTATACCGACTCCTGCCTACATCTACTACTATTATTCCACACATCGACCGCTATCCAGCATGCATC
Source organism: Triticum aestivum (assembly GCF_018294505.1). NCBI lineage: Eukaryota > Viridiplantae > Streptophyta > Magnoliopsida > Poales > Poaceae > Triticum > Triticum aestivum. The sequence continues at coordinate 518,481,824 of NC_057795.1, read as the reverse complement.
TAGAGTATTAAGTTCATAAAGAGCAGAGTAACACATTAAGAAAGATGACATGATGTAGAGGGATAAACTCATGCAATATGATATAAACCCCATCTTTTTATCCTTGATGGCAACAATACAATACGTGCCTTGCTGCCCCTACTATCACTGGGAAAGGACACCACAAGATTGAACCCAAAGCTAAGCACTTCCCCCATTGTAAGAAACATCAATCTAGTAGGCCAAACCAAACTGATAATTCGAAGAGACTTGCAAAGATAACTTAATCACACATAAAAGAATTCATAGGAGATTCAAATATTTCTCATAGATAAACTTGATCATAAACCCACAATTCATCGGATCTCGACAAACACAATGCAAAAAGAGTTACATCGAATAGATCTCCAAGAAGATCAAGGAGAACATGGTATTGAGATTCAAAGAGAGAGAAGAAGCCATCTAGCTAATAACTATGGACCCGAAGGTCTATGGTAAACTACTCACAACTCATCGGAGAGGCTATGGTGTTGACGTAGAAGCCCTCCATGGTTGATTCCCCCTCCGGCAGAGTGCCGACGAAGGCCCCAAGATGGGATCTCGCGGATACAGGAGGTTACGGTGGTGGAAATAGTTTTTCGTGGTCACCCCTGATGTTCTCGGGGTACGTGGGTATATATAGGAGGAAGAAGTAGGTCGGTGGACGCCCGAGGGGCCCACAAGATAGGGGGCGCCCAGTAGGGGGGGGCGCCCTCCACCCTCATGGCCTCCTCGATTGCTTCTTGACTTGCACTCCAAGTCCTCTGGATCACGTTTGTTCCAAAAAGATCGCTCCCGAAGTTTTCATTCCGTTTGGACTCTGTTTGGTATTCCTTTTCTTCGAAACACTGAAATAGGGAAAAAAACAGCTATATGGGTTGGGCCTCCGGTTAGTAGGTGAGTCCCAAAAATGATATGAAAGTGTAAAGTAAAGCCCATAAACATCCAAAACGGGTAATATAATAGCATGGGACAATCAAAAATTATAGATACGTTGGAGACGTATCAAGCATCCCCAAGCTTAATTCCTGCTCGTCCTCGAGTAGGTAAATGATAAGAACAGAATTTTTGATGTGGAATGCTACCTAGCATAATTATCAATGTAATTTTATTTATTATGGCATGATTGTTCAGATCCAAATGATTCAAGATAAAAGCTTATAAAACATAAAAATAGTAATACTTCGAAGCATACTAACAAATAATCATGTCCTATCAAAATAGCATAGCCGAAGAAAGCTTATCCCTACAAAATCATATAGTTAGGCCATGCTTCATTTTCATTACACAAAATACTCCCATCATGCACAATCCCGATGACGAGTCGAGCAATTGGTTCATACTTTTTAACGCGCTTCAGCTTTTTCAACTCTTACGCAATACATGAGCGCAAGCCATGGACATAGCACTATGGTGGTATATGGTGGTGGTTGTGAGGACAAAAATGGGAGAAGATAGTCTCACATCAACTAGGCGTATCAATGGGCTATGGAGATGCCCATCAATATATATCAATGTGAGTGAGTAGGGATTGCCATGTAACGGATGCACTAGAGATATAAATGTACGAAAGCTCAACAAAAGAAACTAAGTGGGTGTGCATCCAACTCGCTTGCTCACGAAGACCTAGGGCATTTTGAGGAAGCCCATCATTGGAATATACAAGCCAAGTTCTATAATGAAAAATTCCCACTAGTACAAGAAAGTGACAACACAAGGGACTCTCTATCATGAAGATGATGGTGCTATTTCGAAGCACACGTATGGAAAAGAGATAGTACCATTGTCCCTTCTCTCCTTTTCTCTCATTTTTTTATCTTTTTTTATTTGGCCTTTCTCTTTTTTTATTTGGCCTTTCTTTTTTTTATTTGATGGGCTCTTTGGCCTCTTTTTTTTTATTTTTTTATTTAAAGTCCGAAGTCTCATCCCGACTTGTGGGGGAATCATAGTCTTCATCATCCTTTCCTCACTTGGGACAATGCTCTAATAATGAAGATCATCACACTTTTATTAATTTACAACTCGAGAATTACAACTCAACACTTAGAACAAAATATGACTCTATATGAATGCCTCCGGCAGTGTACTGGGATATGCAATGAATCAAGAGTGACATGTATGAAAATTATGAGGGTGGCCTTGCCACAAATACGATGTCAACTACATGATCATGCAAAGAGCAATATGACATTGTTGGAGCGTGTCATAATAACGGAACGGTGGAAAGTTGCATGGCAATATATCTCGGAATGGCTATGGAAATGCCATAATAGGTAGGTATGGTGGCTGTTTTGAGGAAGGTATATGGTGGGTGTATGGTACCGGCGAAAGTTGCACGGCACAAGAGAGGCTAGCAATGGTGGAAAGGTGAGGGTGCGTATAATCCATGGATTCAACATTAGTCGAAAGAACTCATATACTTATTGCAAAAGTCTGCTTGCCCTCGAAGCAAAGTACTACTACGCATGCCCCTAGAGGGATAGATTGGTAGGAAAAGACCATCACTCGTCCCCTACTGCCACTCATAAGGAAGACAATCAAAAGAGCACCTCATTCAACAAATTTGTCACACAACTTTTACCATACGTGCATGCTAGGGATTTGCCAACTTCAACACAAGTATTTCTCAATTTCATAATTACCCACTAGCATGACTCTAACATTACCACCTCTATATCTCAAAACAATTATCAAGCATCAAATTGATCCTAGTGTTTTATGCACTTTTTATGATAGTTTTTATTCTACCCAACTTGGATGCTCATCATTCTAGGACCAAATTTATAACCAAAATAAATACCATGCTGTTCTAAAAGACTCTCAAAATAATATAAGTGAAGCATGAGAGATCAACAATTTCTTCAAAATTAAGCCACCGCCGTGCTCTAAAAGATATAAGTGAAGCACTAGAGCAAAAACTATCTAGCTCAAAAGATATAAGTGAAGCGCATAGAGTATTCTAATAAATTCTAATCAAGTGGGCTTCTCCCAAAAGGTGTGTGCAGCAAGGATGATTGCGGAAAACTAAAAAGCAAATACTAATATCATACAAGATGCTCCAAGCAAAACACATATCATGTGGCGAATAAAAACATAGCTCCAAGTAAAGTTACCGATAAACGAAGACGAAAGAGGGGATGCCTTCCGGGGCATCCCCAAGCATAGGATTTTGTCCATTCTTGAATATCTTGGGGTGCCTTGGGCATCCCCAAGCTTAGGCTCTTGCCACTCCTTATTCCATAATCCATCAAATCTTTACCCAAAACTTGAAAATTGGTATGTCTTGACTTGAGCGAAGACCTCCCCGGCAACGGCGCCAGAAATCCTTCTTGCTACGACTTGAGCTTGCGTTGGTTTTCCTTAAAGAGGAAAGGGTGATGCAGCAATAGTAGCGTAAGTATTTCCCTCAAATTTTGAGAACCGAGGTATCAATCCAGTAGGAGGCTCCTCAAAAGTCCCACGCACCTACACAAACAAACAAGAACTCGCAACCAACGCAATAAAGGGGTTGTCAATCCCTTCACGACCACTTGCAAAAGTGAGATCTGATAGAGATAATATGATAAGATAAATATATTTTGGTATTTTATAATATAGATTGGAAAAGTAAAGATGCAAATAAAAGTAGATTGAAAGCTTATAAGATAAAAGATAGACCCGGGGGCCATAGGTTTCACTAGTGGCTTCTCTCAAGATAGCATAAGCATTATGGTGGGTGAACAAATTACTGTCGAGCAATTGATAGAAAAGCGAAGAGATTATCTAGGCATGATCATGTATATAGGCATCACGTCCGTGACAAGTAGACCGACTCCTGCCTGCATCTACTACTATTACTTCACACATCGATCGCTATCCAGCATGCATCTAGAGTATTAAGTTCATAAAGAACAGAGTAACGCGTTAAGAAAGATGACATGTTGTAGAAGGATAAACTCATGCAATATGATATAAACCCCATCCTTTATTCTCGATGGCAACAATACAATACGTGCCTTGCTGCCCCTGCTGTCACTGGGAAAGGACACCGCAGGATTGAACCCAAAGCTAAGCACTTCTCCCATTGCAAGAAAGATCAATCTAGTAGGCCAAACCAAACTGATAATTCAAAGAGACTTGCAAAGATAACTTAATCATACATAAAAGAATTCAAAGGAGATTCAAATATTTCTCATAGATAAACTTGATCATAAACCCACAATTCATCGGATCTCGACAAACACACCGCAAAAAGAGTTACATCAATTAGATCTCCAAGAATATCAAGGAGAACATGGTATTGAGATTCAAAGAGAGAGAAGAAGCCATCTAGCTAATAACTATGGACCCGAAGGTCTCTGGTAAACTACTCACAACTCATCGGAGAGGCTATGGTGTTGATGTAGAAGCCCTTCATGGTTGATTCCCCCTCCGGTGGAGCGCCGCGAAGGCCCCAAGATGGGATCTCGTAGATACATAAGGTTATGGTGGCTGAAATAGTTTTTCGTGGTCGCCCCTGATGTTCTTGGGGTACGTGGGTATATATAGGAGGAAGAAGTAGGTCGGTGGACGCCCGAGGGGCCCATGAGATAGGGGGGCGCGCCCAGTAGGGGGGCGCCCTCCACCCTCGTGGCCTCCTCGATTGCTTCTTGACTTGCACTCCAAGTCCTCTGGATCATGTTTGTTCCAAAAAGATCGCTTCCGAAGGTTTCATTCCGTTTGGACTCCATTTGGTACTCCTTTTCTTCGAAACACTGAAATAGGCAAAAAAACAGCAATACGGGTTGGACCTCCGGTTAGTAGGTTAGTCCCAAAAATGATATAAAAGTGTAAAGTAAAGTCCATAAACATCCAAAACGGGTAATATAATAGCATGGAACAATCAAAAATTATAGATACGTTGGAGACGTATCAATGTGGAGGCTATTTTTGATGACCCAAGAAGTCATCATCGGCATGGCGGCCGAGCGGGCGGTCATGATGAAGCCGCCTAGTCGGAGGGTTTGGCCTAAAGCCAGGGCTCCCCCAGAGGTGATGTTGTCCTCGATAACGAGGCGAGCCATCAAACCTTTTTTCGACGTCACAATGGAACTCTCAATGAAAGCACCAATGTCGGTGTCAAAACCAGCGGATCTCAGGTAGGGGGTCCCGAACTGTGCGTCTAAGGCTAAGGTAACATGAGGCGGGGGACACAATGTTTACCCAGGTTCGGGCCCTCTCTATGGAGGTAATACCCTACTTCCTGCTTGATTGATCTTGATGATATGAGTATTACAAGAGTTGATCTACCACGAGATCACAGAGGCTAAACCCTAGAAGCTAGCCTATGATTATGATTGTTGTTGTCCTACGGACTAAACCCTCCGGTTTATATAGACACCGGAGGGAGCTAGGGTTACACAGAGTCAGTTATAGAGAAGGAAATCTACATATCTGAATTTCCAAGCTTGCCTTCCATGCAAAGGAGAGTCCCACCCGGACACGGGACGAATCTTCAATCTTGTATCTTCATAGTCCAACAGTCCGACATAAGTATATAGTCCGGCTGTCCGAGGACCCCCTAATCTAGGACTCCCTCACCCCCCCCCCCCGGAAAGTTATTGGGCCTATTAGGCCATAGTGGAGGAGAGGAGGCAGGCCACGGGAGGTGGCGCGTGCCATCCCTTGCCCCAATCTGAATTGGACAATGGGAGGGGGTGCGGCCCCCCTCTTTCCTTCTCCCTCTCTTCCATCCCCTTTCCCCTCTCCGTTGATTGGAAGGAGGGGGGTCGAATCCTACTTGGACTAGGATTCCAAGTAGGACCCCCCTTGGCGCGCCCTCCTTGGCCGCCGGCCTCCTCCTCCGCCTCCTTTATATACGTGGCCAGGGGGCACCCCAAAGGCACACCAAGAATTCTCTTAGTCGTGTGCAGTGCCCCCTTCCATAGTTTACTCTTCCGGTAATAGCGTCATAGTGCTTAGGCGAAGCCCTGCGCGGATCACATCATCAACACCATCGCCACACCGTCGTGCTAATGGAACTCTTCCTCGACCCTCTACTGGATCAAGAGTTCAAGGGATGTCATCGAGCTGAACGTGTGCTGAACACGGAGGTGTCATATGTTCGGTACTTGGATCATGAAGACGTTCGACTACATCAACCGCATTAACCAACGCTTCCGCTTTTGGTCTATGAGGGTACGTGGGCACACTCTCCCCCTCTCGTTGCTATGCATCTCCTAGATAGATCTTGCGTGATCGCAGGAATTTTTTTCAAATTGCATGCTACGTTCCCCAACATGCGAGTCCTCGACAAACGATGGAGCAAACTGGCTGTCGGACAGGACAATGGCCTGACTAAGATCTTGTGTCTGCGTGATCATGTCCTACAATCATAGCACACATTGACAATAAGCAGGAGCATACATGTACATGGTTCATCACTATCATAGCAAGCACATGCTTCATCACTATCATACTAAGCACATATGGTTCATCGCTATCATACTGAGCATACCGGACAATCTATGACCATGAACATACATCTACAACAAACATCATGCTACAAATGGACCACCAATTGAACATATAAACCCCTCTAGCCAACCCGCCATACCAGAGCCATCGACGTTTTCAGCGAATCCTGTACGCTCGATTTACCTCGCTGGCGTTTTCACCATACCTTCTGTCGACCTGGTTAATATCTGGACGGTCGTTCTTCTGTACACCGCATAGCCGAGCTAAAGTCACTGATGCATGGGCCAGCCTTGCACGCGGGCTAGCCTTGCAGCGACGGCGTGTGCGTGCATGTGTCCGTGTGAAAGACTTGGGCGATCGATCGTGGGTTGCCAGGGGTGTTCGTGGATTGGATGGGCATTCTTTTACTGTCCTCGTTTGCACCCACCCGTGAAAATATCTCCGCTCTTGCCTTCTCTCCTGTGCTCTCTCCTCCCCCGATCCCCTCCTTCCCTACCGTCACGCCGCCGGCTCCATGCAGCGGCCGACGCGGCCTTCTCTCCCCGGCGCTCGAGGTGCAGGTCACCGGCATCACTCGCCGCGTGCCGTGGTTCTGGATCGGGTGCAGATCTTTGCGCTCCCACCTCTCCTCCTCCTCTCCCTCTCTCTCCCATGCCGCCATCGTTGCAAGGAGCAGGGGACATAGGTGCCAAGGACAGGAAGCAACGGGTTGGTCGCGGTGGGCTTGAGCTGCTGGGGAGATGGAGGAGGCCGTCGTGGTTCGTCATGGAGGCGGCGCCGCCGGCAAGCTGGTTGAGGTACGTGTCAGATCTGTTAGTCCTTCATGGTTGTAGTTCGTTCTCCTCACAGACCATGTGTTTCTCATTTCCTCCCTCAATGTGTCGGGGAATACATCGTTACTACCTTTGAACATATAAACCCCTCTAGCCAACCCGCCATACCAGAGCCATCGACGTTTTCAGCGAATCCTGTACGCTCGATTTACCTCGCTGGCGCTTTCACCATACCTTCTGTCGACCTGGTTAATATCTGGACGGTCGTTCTTCTGTACACCGCATAGCCGAGCTAAAGTCACTGATGCATGGGCCAGCCTTGCACGCGGGCTAGCCTTGCAGCGACGGCGTGTGCGTGCATGTGTCCGTGTGAAAGACTTGGGCGATCGATCGTGGGTTGCCAGGGGTGTTCGTGGATTGGATGGGCATTCTTTTACTGTCCTCGTTTGCACCCACCCGTGAAAATATCTCCGCTCTTGCCTTCTCTCCTGTGCTCTCTCCTCCCCCGATCCCCTCCTTCCCTACCGTCACGCCGCCGGCTCCATGCAGCGGCCGACGCGGCCTTCTCTCCCCGGCGCTCGAGGTGCAGGTCACCGGCATCACTCGCCGCGTGCCGTGGTTCTGGATCGGGTGCAGATCTTTGCGCTCCCACCTCTCCTCCTCCTCTCCCTCTCTCTCCCATGCCGCCATCGTTGCAAGGAGCAGGGGACATAGGTGCCAAGGACAGGAAGCAACGGGTTGGTCGCGGTGGGCTTGAGCTGCTGGGGAGATGGAGAAGGCCGTCGTGGTTCGTCATGGAGGCGGCGCCGCCGGCAAGCTGGTTGAGGTACGTGTCAGATCTGTTAGTCCTTCATGGTTGTAGTTCGTTCTCCTCACAGACCATGTGTTTCTCCTTTCCTCCCTCAATGTGCCGGGGAATACATCGTTGCTACCTATATTACTGGCTTGCAAGCTTTAAGAGGGAGATTTTAATATGTTGGTCATTCACATCTCTGGCCATGTGTGATGATTTTTTTTTTGTTAATGGCTAATGCTTTATTTCAGAGAACCAAATCTGTACCATGCCGCCTCACCCTCTCAGGTAATTGTTTCACCCCTTTTGATAGTGTTTTAGGTATGTCCTTGTTGTTCTTCCCTAAGAGCTGCAATTTTCTACCCTATTTGTTTACTGCTTATTATCGTGCTAATTCCTTTGTATTCCTGTTTTTCCGGGTGTCGTGTTTGTGTGTTTGTTTTTGTGGCGCTGCTTATACGTGTGACTACCGTATGATTGTATATATATGCTGAAAAGTAAAACAATTTTTCCTTGGCACAATATATAATTTGCAATGAGATGGTAGTACATCAGTGTATTTACAGGAAAAAACAATGGTCGTATATATGCTGAAAAGAATTAAGCCTGAAAAGAACATTCATCTACTATTTCTTGATGTATGCTATCGTATATTACATCCCCCCAATTGACGAAAATGAAGTTCAGGGGCATGTTTTTTTATATATGCTTGACTTAACTGGAGCTTAAAATTTGTCATTTGTTTAAGTACCAATCTGATTTATTCTTGACTCTTGATTGCTGCTACTGGAACTGAGGGATGTTGACACGTGTAACAAAATAGTTGAAAGATTTCATACCGACGAGGCTCTTGAGACTACAAACATTTCTTCACTCCTTATACGAAAGGATTCTGGGACTAAGTTATATGATTTTATAATTTAGTCTGATTTTCCTTCTGTTAATATGTGCTCCTGTGCAATTTTTCATAGGCTTCTTTTTCTTTTTTCTGGTTACGATATTACAAAGCTGAGCAATAGTTTCTCTACTAATATAGCTTGCGTGAAAAACATCCGTCTTTGGGATGCTTTTGCGGCGTGTGTAACTGCCTCACATTAGCCTATGCTTCTATCCGAGTTGCTTACTACTAAGACCATAATAGATCATGCTTTTAAAAGGTAGTCATTCATTCCAGGAAAGTGAAAGCTTGGGTGTAGCTACCAAAGTTCCATTGAAGAAAATGATAATGTACTTATAATGCATTTCACTTGATTGAAACAGTTTACTCATTTGTTGCATGCCACGCCAACATTTTATTCCTGTAGGTAAACATAAGAAAATGAGTGGTGATGTGTGTCACCCCAGTTAGTTTTTCCCCAGATTTCTTTGATATACTGAAATGCTTATATTCATTACTTTGTGCGACTTTGAAGGAAGGTGCGATCTCCAGCCTGAAGGACTGGCTGATTGATTCAGCTATAGGAAGCAATCCTGTTCCGCGATTGATTGCTGGAATCATATTTATGCAAGAGCAAGACTACACACGAGGCTGTCAAGCACACACATACCAAAGGAACTCTGGACATGTTAGTTTTATTTTTCCGTATGCTTTTAGATGGTTCAACCTTTCATTAATCAATTGATTGTTGCAAATCCCGCCTTCTAAAGATGGTGTATATATTTCAGTTTTTTTAGTGTCCCACCCAGTAGCTCCCGCCGATATTGTCTTTACATTATTATTCTCTGTGAAATACCACTTTTAGCTTTCCTGGCACATCATCTTGCTCTGTAAAAAATTGCACCGGTAATTTCCATTGCCATTTAGTGGTTCTGAACTTGGAGAGACTAACTCTAATAATATTTGGTAGTAGATGTTTTTAGTTCCTTCTGATGAACATACTGATTCAAAAATTTAAGATATGTTTTGCTTAGTACAGTAAAGGTTGGAAATCATTAGAGAGAAGCAAAAAAGAAGGTTTTTGCGCAAGATGAATGGACTCTTAATTTCTCATGCCGACTGTATGTGGCATTGCCACTGCAGGTTACACACTTCACCCAGTCCACCTACCTACATTCGTCTATTTTATTAAATGTAGAGGAGAAGAAACTTCGGTTGTGTCGTTCAATGTGTACCAGGATATCAGTATCCAGATCAGTGGTTTTCAGTTCTTTGTGCTCTTGCTTATATTTCAGAGTTTATATTTTGGGACTTAGTTAAGTAGATTAGTTTTGCCCATTGTTTTCATTAAACATATATGTCAGACGCATGCTAGCCTAACACCTTTGGCAGCATCTGTCATGCCAATTTAATGCTGCGGATTACACTACACATATACAATGTATGCTAAGATAGCGATCGGATAACAATAGTATGCAGGCTATTTTTCCTCCCTGCTGCATCATGCTAATGCAAACCGAGTTGGGTTTTTCCTCCCAGGTCCAAGATAGAATCCAGGTTCAATGTTTTGATCATACAAGGCAACTATATGGGTTATAATGAAATAGACAAAAGTACCATTTATCCACAAGATTGATCCATTCATATGGGGCAGCGTCAGATGCTCTCTGCGGATCAATCAATGGTAAATAAAGGCATATTGTATTTTCTTTCAAAAAAATCATCGAGGAAACATATAGAGCTTTATGTTCGATTATGTTCACACCCCTGAACCCAAACCCTAAGCCGAATCAGGCGAGCTCTCGTTGCCGGATTGCTGGCCAATCGTCCGGTTGGCCTCCACGTCAGTTCCGCACCGCTGCCAACGACCGCCGTGCATTGGATTCGGGTGTGGCGTTGGCTGGGAACCGTACGGTGTTTGTCTGACATGCCGTCCGCACTGGGGGTTGGTCGGTCGACTCCAGGTATGAGCAGCTCCTGAGCTTGATGGCTGGATGTGTGCACACATGTAATGGGGCATCATGGTCATGTTGCTTGGTGTGCAGAGATAACCTCATTTTGGACCAAAAAGAGGGGCAATGACTCTGACAACAGGCTGAAACAATCATGTCTTGAGCAATCAAGACAGCCTTGGCTTGTGGGACTAAACAGAGCTGAAAAAGTCGGTGTCAGCGTTGGACTTGCCCTTAGAGCCTACCCTTACCTCTGTTGTAGCCTGCTCAATATTGTCACTGATGTTGGATGATTTGTTCTTTGGACGGTCGTTCTGATGAGTGATAACCAGGGCAGTTCTCTTACACTGTGATGGTAGGTTATGGACCAAGAGATGTGGGTGTTGGCTTTGAAGATGAATGACATATTAACTGATAGACTGCCATCAAATGAAGTACGGTACAAATTGTACTACTTCGTTCGATCCATATTAACTGACCCACACTTAGTACAATCAAATGATGAAATCATGTTTGATAATGATGAGACATTCAGCAATGACTACCTACTACCACTGCCTTCATATCTTGGTCTTTCCATCTGGCAGTAGATACAAGACTCGGCCCTCGGCCTAGCGTTAAAATACTAAGCAAGTTAGTTAAGTTGAGCATTATTGATCGGCCTGATATATGTTTTTTCTGTTCTAAGGCAGAAAATTGGCGTCGGAGAAGTATAGCAGATCATAAAAACTATTAGGTCATTTTATTTTAAATGCCATTTTACTGCGACGCGAATTTTGAGGACATGCGGCCACCCGAGATCGTTATCTTGTGCGTCCGCAGCGCGTCGTGATCAGCAGCTAATATAGCATCTCCTGCCCACACGCAAATACCGCACAGTGTTTTCCTTTCTCACAGCACAGTGTTTTCCTTTTTCACAACGGGGATACGTCCACTATACGCTCTCGCATGTGGGCCAACACACATTTATTTGCGTACGAATACAGCCTTGTCCGTTAGCGACTCGACACACTGGGACGGCCGTTCGGTGGTGTGGTCATAAATGCCCTGATGTTTGGTGCACCATCATTTAGCAAGCGGGTGAACCGTCCCTCGATCTATAGCACTGTACATCTTCTTGAAGCCTCGAGCTGGTGGAGGCGCAATGGGGGAAGATGGCATGGCTTCAGCAGAAACAGAGAAATCTAGGTTAGCTTGTCAGGATCCATATGAATCCTCTTGTTTTCTCAGCATGATAGTGCTAGACGATCTCTAATCGATCCCCCCTGTCTTCCATAGCATGTATACGATTATGGGGAAAGCAACGGATCTGTGTGCTCAAGAGTATCGTGGCCTTGTGGGGGACTGCTAATTACCCCGATTCTGTTGTTTTCGGCATCGATTCGGAGAGGCTGAGCATGCTGCGAGAGGTTACTGAGGACGACCCCAGTGGCATCGATTCGGAGAGGCTGAGCAGGCCGTGTTAATTGGAGCAATCAATTCATCATGGGTGTGGTTATTTCGGTGCAGGGGGCTGGGCGTATTGATGGTGCGCAACACCCTCTCTTATTGGTGCATTGAAGTGAATGGCGGCCGACGACTAGGCGATGACTTCACTCTCTCTAACAAAGTACGTGTTTGCAGCTCTTTCCTGATTAGAGACAGGCTAATTACGGTAGGGCGCTCGCTCAAGACCAGGCTACAATGCTTATTATCATGTTCTGATATTCTCTTGCTTACTATATCTTCGTACCATAGGTTTAAAGCTTAATTCTACTTTTCTCTTGATGAATGCTTAGTCTCCTAACAATAAATAGTATTCAGCCTTCTTACATGTGTTGCTTCATTTTGATCTTACCAAAACGAAACTAAATTCAGGACCACCCCCTGCTATCCAATATTGCGAAGAGCTTGAAAGGTACTGTCACTAGGCAATGAAGTGAAGCTCTATCAGCACCATGTGAATAAGTTGTTTGCCATGTTCTGCCGCAAAAAACCAGATATCAAATACTATGTCTGCACCATCAACAAAACATTCACAAAGCCATGCAAACGGATGGTAAACTCCTTCCTTCCACTTCATTGAAAAAAGAATCATCTTTACTTATACCTCACAACTAAACTACTTACTTGACTAATCATCAGAAGTACAACATGCGGTATGCTTTTGATTCACCAAATTGACTTTATTGCGAAATATTGAAAAAACTGTATACACTGCTATTAGCACCAGCACAACAATTCTCATCAACTTGCTACGTGTAACTTTAGAAACTAATATTCATATAGTCTGATATACATGTTTTCTTTCTACCATACATACAGAAACAACCGATTTACATCTTATGCTCCACGTAAGAAGGAATGTAGCATGCTCTGCACCCTTCTTTTGCTTTCTGCCATTATTTACTGATAACTGTTCTCACTATCTATATTTAAACCTTCTTAGTGTAAGAGTGACAAGACACTCTCCAATCCATTCAATTAATTCCTTTTTTCTCACCAGTATTTTCAGGTCAACTACAACGAAAGCAAACTAAAAGATTACATGACCCAGATTATGATACGCTCAACGTCAGGCTTGCAAACAGTGTTCTACACGCCAATTGTCGCATCATGCTAGGAACCGACAAGAGAGCCACGGTAACAACCAACTGGTCTAAGTTCCGCCGTCTTGCAAAAATTCATGAAGGAGACATTTGTGCATTTCGTTTCAAGGTCACCACAAAGCAGTGCCTGGTTCTCATCATGCATTGCCTTTAGATGAACCATCGACAGCAATGGAAGTTGTATCTAAGTATCATCTAGCATTCTAAAGACTACTAGACAAGCTCTGTAATAGGATGAAACCTTCCTCTGTTTTTCGACGATGCTATTTGTTACTTTTGAACAGCTACCACCTATGATTTTACCTATATAACCTTTGCTGTTGTTCCTCATTGATCTATGAATATGCAGAATGCCACCCTTATAATTTTCTGTTTTTACTACTTTCTCTGTTTCAAACATCGAGTACTCACCAGCAACAGCAAATATGCTAAGGAAGGAAGAGGCATGCCCTACCTGGCAGCGTCCACCTTCCACTCAAGGGACAAGCACTATCATTTAGCACAGACTGTAATCATCATTTAGATTTGTTTCTGAGTTTTTCTATCACCACTCTTACAATATTTGGCTTGCTGCTGGCCTTTGTGCCATTGGCGCAACGGGTCATCTAGTAGCTACAAAGCACAGATCTAAGCACGAATCAACTCAAGCACAAGGTTCAACTTCAAACTCTACTACTAATCTAGCCTACCACATGCTTAAACATCTAGACCTACCACTAATTGCAACCGCAGCATAGCAATCAACCATATCAGTTCATAGATAAGACCACTAATCAACCATGCACCTAGATCAAACCCTTGATGCAGCTGAGATCTAGCTAGAAGGAACGGAGAGAAAGGGGGATTGAACTCACAGAGGCCATGGTTGTAGCTCGAGGACGAGGGGGCGGTCGTGGAAGGTCAACGCCGGCCGGTGAAGGAGCGCCAACACCGTGGACCGCCGTTCGATGAAGATGCGCCGCTTACCTGCTTGTTGGTGCCGATGCGCGTCGGCGGCAAAGCTCGAACGGCGGGAGAATGGTGACGGGAGTTGGGGCGGTGAGGGAGGGGATAAATAGGGGTGGACTCGGCGGGAGATGAGACGAAATCCTCTCGCCGATTTTTCGGCGACGGGGGCGAGCTCGCGCCATCTCCCTGCTCGCACGAGGAGAGAAGCGCGTCGCCCTCCCCTGCTCGCTCAAGCCAGGCTCGCGAGCTACTGCCGATTCGGGCGTTTCCCCTGGGCCTGGCCTGGCTTGGACCTGCTTTAAGTTTCGTGTGATGCGGGCCGCACAGTAAACGCAGGCAACCAAACGGGCTAACTTCTTCCCGCGCGGGCCAGGCTGGGCCATATGCAGGCAACCAAACACGTCCATGCACACACAACATGCTCGCATGAGTACACACACACGAACATGCATACACATACATGTGAAGAAAGAAAGTAAAAAAAAACCATACACATACATGTAATTAATTGAAGCTACGCCGGAGACAGGCCTAGGGCAACCATGGCTATAGCCCTAGGCCTAGCAACAACTTTCCTTGTAATTCCTTCATAGAAAGTATAGAAAATCACATAAATTTATCACTCAACGTAGAATAGCCTCAGGCTTAACCTGCTGCTAGCTCTGCCACTTACTGAAGACATTGACAAGATAGATAGAGTGAACTTTTAGATTTATCTGCTCATAGGTATAGTCTGAGATTTTTTTTAGAGGAGAAGCTCAACATAATTGTTAAGGAAGAGGAGGTTAAGTGGATTTAAAGAGCTAAAGAGTAGAATCTTATATTTGTGTAATGCTCCTTCTTCTTATCTTATGGGGAAAGTAAAATGGTAGGAGGAGAAGGAATCATATTGCATCTCAAAAGAAGGGGGTAGAGTGATAGAAGGGATGCTAACTTGTTAAATTATGCTACTGATTTTTATAACAAGTTGTTTGGGACTGAAAAAAGTGGTAGATTTGTTTCGTTGGAAATTCTAGTTCCTGTGTGTTAGATGATGTGGATAGAGAGAAACTAGTGGTTGAGTTTACTTTAGAAGAAAATTAGAGTTGCTCTATTTCAAATGAAACATAATAAACCTTCTGGTCTGGATGTTTTCCAGCAGAATTTTATTACCATTATTGGAATCTGTTGGGAGAGGATCTTTTAATATTATTCAACGATTTTTTAGGGTGGGTGATTTGGATAGATTAAATTATGGTTGAAAGATCGTGGACGCCTAGAGGAGGGGTGTTTTACCTTTGTTTAATGGCAGTTTTAGCTTTCATTATGTTATGCTTGAGATGGCTTGTTTTCCTTTGTACTTTTGTAGATAAAACAACCCATTTGATGTTGGACAATCACCAAAATGGGGAGCTCAAGGTAGGCAAGGTGTATTCAAAAATATATATACAAGATTAGTCCAAAGAATCATTTTTTGCAAGTAACCCACTTACATTACTATTATATTTTTACCCAAGGTAAAGCAAGGACAATTTGTTCGCTAGGGTCCATGTCAGAACAACCATTTGTACCCCGTCAAAAGATGGTAGAAGCATATAATTTTACATGAGATTAGAAGCATAGAATTTTACACGAGATTAAAATAATGTTTTCATCGGTGATTACACGAAATATAAAATAGTATTTTCATCGGTGAAACCAACTTATTAATAGAAGTGTCGGTAGTATCTTAAAATGAGTAGGCACAGTAAACGTGCATTATTATGTTCTAGTTTAACATTGCTATTGACGTGTGTACATGTTTTAGTGAGTAGAGCTAGAAATCAGCAACTTTATTAGAGGTGTTGCATCTAGGTTAACAGAAGAAGGCTTTACCATGTTATAGTATACGGATGACACTATATTTATGTTTGAAGCTCATCCGAATGGTGCTAGAAATTTCAAAATTATTGTCTGCTTGTTTGAACATTTGTTAGGTTTGAATATTAACTTTGATGAAAGTGAAGTTTGTTGTTTTGGTGAGGCTAAGGATAGAGAACATTTGTTTAGAGACTTTTTTTACTTGTGCAAGTGGTGATTTCCCCATTACATATTTAGGTATTCCTCTGCATAATTTCAAAAAAGGAATAATGATTGGAACATGGTAGAGGGTAAAATGGAGAAAAAGTTGGGTACTTGGCAGGGTAATTTTCCGTACTATGGTGATAAATTAATGTTGCTTAGATCTTGTTTAACTGGTATACCTTATTTTATGATGTTAATGTCCATTTTGCCTAAGAGCAAGTACAATAGTGTGCTTATAGCCCGCTTACATGACATTTTTGCTTATGTGGAGAAGAGAGATGTGAAAAACTAAGAGGAAGTCTATGTGCTCTGTGAGCTTATGCCTCTTCTCTCACTACTGGAAACAGCTACTTCGCCATCTGCCAGCTCTTTGCCGTCTGCTAGCGGACGGCAAAGAAGCTCTTTGCCATCAGCTACCCAAAAGCGGACGGCAAAGAACTGGCTGATGGCAAAGTACTTCTTTGCCATCAGCCAGTTCTTTGCCGTCGGCTAGCGGACGGCAAAGAGGGAGGGGCCCCACCGACAGCTGGTTTAAAAAAACTTAACGGCCCCCCCTATTTGCCGTCCGCTAGCGGACGACAAAGAGCAAGTGGCGGACGGCAAAGTGGGGCGGACGGCAAACGTTTAGGTTACTAACGGCGCCCCACCCCGCCCATCTCTCTCTGTTCGATCTGTCCCCCTCTCCTCCCCGACGACCACCGCCACCCGCCACCGCCCCCTGGCCCCACCGCCCCTCGCCCCGTCGCCCCCACCACCCGCCACCATCCCGGCGTCCCGTCGCCCGCGCCGGAGCCAGGTTCGCTGCGGGCCCCCTGCGTCCGCCTCGCCCCCCGTCCC
>NC_057795.1:518460699-518463860 GCF_018294505.1 Triticum aestivum | reverse complement strand
CCCGACCCCCCGACCCCGGAACAGCACCCCGACCCCGACACGGCACCCCGACACCGACAGGACACCCCGACCACCGACACCTCCCGAAAAGGTGTTTTTTGGCTTCCAGAGGCCGACGGGGTCATATATTTGTGAATTATTAGTTAGGTCATATATTTCTCGATTTTGTTATGAAAAACATCATATATAATTGTGTTGATCGTGTAGTTTTAAATGTGCAGTTGTTTCATCGCTGCGAGGTTTGGTGTTCGACGACCTCGCCGTGCGTTTGACGAGCTCTGCCCCTTCGTTCGTGGGTGAGCACAATGACAAGTCCTCCTCCCCCACTAATTATCTGATCTATTCTGATGAAACTTGATAGCTAGCTATATATGTGTCTTGAATCATCAGTATGCGTAACCAATATGTGTCTCCCGTTCGAAAGCATCATAGTTATAAATATGCATGCATTTGCATATTTATAACCTTGATTCTTTCGAATTGTCCAACGCTATCCATGGACAGCCCGAGTATGTGTAGATTGGGTTCGTTTTCCCATATGCTTTGCTTCGGATCCGACGCATAAATTTCGTCAGTGCCTCCCCTGTTGTTCTCCGGGTACACATCCTCTCTGTTTATTGCAGAGACGTGTATCAGGAGAACAGCGGGGAGGTGCTGCCGAAATTTTGCGCCGGATCCGGAGCATAGCATGGGAAAATGAACTCAATCTACACATACACGGGTGGGATTAGGACCTATCATTACCTATTAGAGTGTAGGTTGCATGGACGTAATAAAATTGACAAAATAGATAAACTGATGAATATATACATGGTGAATTACATATATAATTGTTGTGTGTCCAGTAGCTCTGAAAGTCAAGATGAGTGACCATGCGTGGATGTATACCGGTCACACTGGTCAGAACAAATGGAGCGCTGAATGGTTCACAAAAACCAAGGGGTTTGTGCAAGCCGCATTTGCAAATGGCCAAAAGAAAACCTGGTGCCCCTGTTTCCGGTGCGGCAATTGGGAAAAGAAGACAGAGGCTGAAATGGGCAAACACCTGCAGAAGAGTGGTTTTACGCCCGATTATACGGTGTGGACATTTCATGGTGAGTCTGCCCAACGTGACCGAGCTGAGGTGGATCATCGTCGCACCGACGAGCATGGTACCGGGATGGAAAACATGGTGCTCAGAAGAAATCGAATGGATTGTTTCTATTAGCGCTCAAGTTTCTATTTGCTAACTTAGGCCCCTCCGAGATGGTGTGCGGATCGGATGGATTGTTGGGAGGTGTTGGTCAATGCGTGGTGCTCAGAAGAATGGTTGGCCACCCACAAAGAGGCCAAGGACAAACGTGCCCAAATGGAAGGTGTGCCACACCACCAAGGCAGCTCCAACTTATTTCAGTACGGGCGGAACTGGGTATGTGGTTTGCTTCATGATTCATGCAATTCATTCATCATGCTAGCTTTAGCCCTTTAATTACTAATTTACTTTGTTTCTCTCTTTCAGGCACGCTACAATAAGGCAGATAAGGTGCCAGAGGTGTACGACCTGTATGCCATGGCCCACACTGGCCCTTACAAGAAAGTCAAGGCATTCTCTGCGTCTGACCTCGATGATCCAAAGAACTTCACCAACATCTCCGCCCACGAGAAGCTCATGCAATATAGAGATCAGGGGAAGGCGAGGAAAGGGGAGGACTTTAACCCGAGCCAGGGTCCCATTGATACAAAGCTGCTGATGATATCTGGTGGCGGGAGGTCCCATGGCTCCATAGCCATGGGAGATGGACTTATCCGTTGTCCTAGCACTCTCCCGGAGATCAAGGCGCGCCAGTAGAGCTCCGCTCCTGAGATAAGGCCTCGTGAACGGCCAGTCCAACTCGCCATCAATGTTAGTTATACATACTCAGCTATCTTTCTCCATTACATTGTGTGCGCTTCCATCAATGATTACAAATGGTCATGTGAGTGGTGTTGCAGGCTGCTATACAGAGTGAGAGAGATAGAATGGAGAAACTTTTGGCAGAGGCGGCGGAGAGGCAGCGGGAGTTGGAGGAGAAGACGACAAAGATGTTGGAGGAGGAGAGGGCACGGAATGACATGCAGGCAAGGGCCATGTACGAGCTCCTTGTGGTAAGTTTCTTCTGTAGATTACTTGCTAGTCTTAACATTTGAGTCTCATTACTAACTAGTATGACTCTGTTGTGAAAACCAAATGTGCAGTCTGTGTGCGAGAAGTCCGGTCAGACCGCTCCGCCGATGCCAGTGATTGCTCCTGGGAGCACGGTGAGTTTAATTTGAATGGACATTACTTGCTTGTCTTAACATTTGAGTGTCATAATGCTAACGAGACATTGGAAATGATCTTTGGTGCAGCTTAACTCCAGAAACGCATCGCACGATCCTTCTCCAGCTACCGGCGCGAGCCAGCCCACTCCTTCTCCAGCTACCGGCGCGAGCCAGCCCGCTCCTACACCTCCGTGATCACGGTAAGTTTCTCTAGGGTTTTGCTTAACAAATGCATAAAGACCTAGACTTAGCTTTATTTCCTCCAATATGCTTACCATAATGACCTAGAGTTAGCTTCTTTTCCTCCAAAATGACTTAATAAGCTTACTGACCTCATAAACCATCCATTCTACCTAAGTTAGCTCTAAAATGACTCATTTTACCTTAGTTAGCTTACAAGTATCCAATTTATCCAAGTTAGCTCGAAAATGACCCATTTTACGTAGATTAGCTCCTAAATGATCCATTTTACCTACATTATCTTTAAAATGACCCATTCCACCTAGGTTAGCTCCAAAATGACCCATTTCACCTAGGTTAGCTCCAAAATGACCCATTTCACCTAAGTTAGCTAAAAACGATCCATTTTACCTTAGTTAGCTCAAAAACGTGGCATTTCACCTAGGTTAGCTCATAAACGACCCATTTGACCTAGGTTAGCTCATAAATGACCCATTTCACCTAGGTTAGCTCATAAACAACCTATTTCACCTAGGTTAGCTCATAAACGACCCATTTCACCTAGGTTTGCTCATAAACGACTCATTTCACCTAACTTAGCTCATAAACGACCCATTTCACCTAGGTTTGCTCATAAACGACTCATTTCACCTAACTTAGCTCATAAACGACCCATTTCACCTAGGTTAACTCATAAACAA
>NC_057795.1:518374944-518460519 GCF_018294505.1 Triticum aestivum | reverse complement strand
CATTTCACCTAGGTTTGCTCATAAACGACCCATTTCACCTAGGTTTGCTCATAAACGACCCATTTCACCTAGGTTTGCTCATAAACGACCAATTTCACCTAACTTAGCTCCAAAATGATCCATTTCACCTAGGATAGCTCATAAACTACCCATTTCACCTAGGTTAGCTCATATACGATACATTTCACCTAAGTTAGCTAATATATGGCATATACTTCTTCTTCTAGTCTTCTTCTTCTAGTCTAATTCTTCTTCTAGTCTTATTTTTCTAACTTTCTTATTTGTCATTTTGCAGGTTTCATTCACTTCACGGAAGCCATCTTCCTATGATGGATTGCTTGCTTTTTCCTGTTTTTTCCTTTGATGCACTTGTATTCTGCTGGCTTGCTATGAAGAAACTTTGCATATTGTAATATGTATGGATCGATGGAACTATGTGATGGATATATATGTGATGTGAAATTTTTGATGGATATATATGTGATGTGATGGAACTATGTGATGGATATTTATGTGATGGATATATATGTGCTGTGAATTTTTTGTTGTGATAATTGTTGGATATAAGAAAAACAGAAAAAAAGAGACAATGCAGGCTCTTTGCCGTCCGCGGCAGACGGCAAAGAGCCCTTTGCCGTCGGTGGCAGACGGCAAAGGGGGCACGTGGCGCCCACCTGTGCTTCCTGGGGTGGACCATTTGGCCAATTTGCCGACAGTGGCGAACGGCAAAGCCTGGCTGACGGCAAATACTTCGCCTTTGCCGTCCGCCGGGCGGACGGCAAAAAAAACGGGCACTGAGGTATTGCTGATGTCACCTGGCGGACGGCAAAGAGGCGCACTAATTTGCCGTCCGCTGCTGGACGGCAAAGGCCGTCGTTAGCCGCCTAACGGAGTGACAATGGCGGACATGCCACATTTTGCCGTCCCCCCTCTTTGCCGTCCGCCGCTGTAGGCAAAGGGCTCTTTGCCGTCCGCCTTGGAAAGCAGACGGCAAAGGACCTGTTTGCCGACCCTATCTTTGCCGTCTGTGTTTGCCGTCCGTGGCGGACGGTAAAGTGCTTTGCCGTCAGTCGTCCCTGCCTTTGCCGTCCGCCATGGCGGATGGCAAAATACTGGATTCCTGTAGGTGTCTTCCTTGACCGTCAAACCATACATCCTCTTGCAAACTTGCATCAAGGAATAGAAGAGGCATAGCTCACAGAGCACGTTTAAGAGAAGAGGCATAAGCGCATGGAGCACATTTATGGATGCATTATACAATTTTGTGTCTAAAGGCAACTCTAGCAAAATCATTATGTACCTCCTACCTCCATAATACCGTGATATGGAGGATATTAGTGAAAAAAACTGTCTAGAAGATTCGCTAAACCTGCCTTCTTCGCCATATTATTTGGTGGCCCCTTCATATTTGATATCTCAGTCCTCGCATTTCGAGCACTTGGGACATATTTTTGGAGTGTGCTCCATAGTTTTATGGGCATGTCGGTAGGGAAATTTTCCTTAACCAACTCATGCGATTTTTTTTGAAACAAGGCAAAAGACTTGCTGATTTCATTAATTAAGGAGAAGGTTTAGACAAACGCCGCAGAGCGGCAAAGAAACAAAAATCTACTCTCGCGACATCAGACTACTTAGATGTTTCGCTCCCCCCAACGCCCACAGCTGGGCCTCCTCTTTGATCCTTGCAACAACAGTGGTGGTCGGGGCGGCAGTATTGCTGAAGATTCTAGCGTTTCGCTCCTTCCATATTTCCCAAGAAACAAGCATCATCACCAAGGCGGTGGCCTTTTTGATGTGGCCTCCAGTCTCCACCGAACGGAGCCACCAATCACAGACAAAGTTTTCATGGTGCCAAGCCATCGGCCAATGGCCATGCATGCCGAGCCAGCTGACAACTTCATTCCAAACTCGAGTGGTGAATCTACATTGAAAGAGGAGATGTGCGGCAGTCTCCGAGGCCTGCTTGCAAAGGGGGCATAGGCCACAATTTGGCCACCCTCACCGATGCAACCGGTCGCAGTCCACACATGGTTTTGTAGGATTAACCACACAAAGAATTTGCACTTAGGCGGCGCCCAAGTCTTCCATGTTATAGCAGCGGTGTTACTGAGAACAAGCCCCGCAAATTGAGCCATGTATGCCGTGGGGGCAGTGTATTGGCCACTATATGTGAACCTCCACGAAATTGTGTCCTTTCTATCCAGGTGGAGTGTAACACCATCAATCATCTCCCAAAGAGTAGCAAATTCCTGGATATGGGTCAAAGTGAGTCCTTGTGAAGTGTTTATTTGGTTGACCCAGAAGTTGTTGTCAAGGGCCCTGCTAACCACACATGCCTTCTTTCTGGAGATTTCAAAAAATTTAGGCGAATGTCTTTGGGCCGAAGGCCATTCAGCCATGAAGATTCCCAGAATTTTGCCTTATTACCATCACCGAGTGTCACCGTTGTGGCCGCAACAAAAAGATCTAAGTCACTGTTAGAGCATGGCATTTCCATTCCCACCCAACTCTTGGGAGGGTCATCCCAGTTGAACTAGAGCCAACGTAGACGAAGGGCGGCTGCGAACTTCTCCAGGTTGAGCACACCCAAACCCCCAAAAATCTTGGGTTTGCAGACAAGATCCCAGTTCACCTTACACTTGCCTCCAGAGACCTTGTCACAACCTGCCCAAATGTATGCCCGCTTGAGGCTGTCAATTTTCTTCCTTACTTCTACAGGGAGCTCAAGGGGCATCAGGTGATAAATCGCAATGGCCGTGAGGACCGCCTTAACCAACACAATGCGTCCAGGGGTAGCCACGTGCAGAGCCGATCAGGGAGGAAGCTTGCCTGCAATCTTGTCCTCAAGGTACTGGAAGTGGATGTGCTTGAGTCTCGTGACCGACAGAGGTAGTCCAAGGTACCGCATAGGGAAGGAGGTCTAAACCGCTGGGAATGCCTGCAGGATGTCATCAAGGTCAATGTTGGCATAGCGAATTGGTGCCACCAGACTTTTATTGCAATTGGTGACCAGCCGTGTGACCTCCCCGAAGGACTGAAGTGTTGATGCCAAGAATTGAATATCTTCCTTGATAGGCGCGACAAAAATGGCCGCATCGTCGGCATATAGGGAAGCTCGGATAGGCTGGCCACGTAGAGGGTGGAGGTTGCATTGTTCTGTAGCCTTGGCAAGGATGTGATGAAGAGGATCAATAGCAAGGACAAAAAGAAAGGGGGGGAGGATCCCCCTGCCTAAGTCCACGTCCGTGCTTGATCGGGTCGCCCGCAATCCTATTAAGAAAAACTCTGGAGGAGGTCGTGGATAGTAGCGCGGAGATCCAGTCCCGGAACCGGCTCGAGAAGTGGTGATGTCTCAAGAGATCCATCAGATAATCCCATCTAACCGATTCAAAAGACTTCTTGATGTCAAGCTTGAAAAGCAAGGTTGGAGATTTGGTGCGGTGAAAGCGACGGGCCAAGTTTTGAACATACATGAAGTTGTCGTGGATGCTTCTTTTCTTTATGAAAGCACTTTGTGTATTGGAGACAATCGTGGTCATATGTGGAGTAAGTCGAGTGGCCATCATCTTAGCAATGATCTTTGCAATCGCATGAATGAGACTGATGGGTCTAAAGTGAGCTATGTCCTCTGTGCCATCTTTTTCAGGATGAGGGCTATGTTGGTCGAGTTTAGCCAGTGCAGGTTTGTGGTATGCAGGTTGGAAAAATTGTTGATCACTTGCATAACTTCTGGTTTTATTATGTCGCAGCACAACTTGAAAAAAATTCCAGTGAAACCGTCTAGCCCCGGAGCTTTATCACCTGGGAGCTCGTTGATGGCTGCACGGACCTCATCCTCAGTGAACTCGGCACCCAGGTCTAAAAGATCACAAGTCGCCGGTGGGATACAATTCCACTTGAAGTCCTTGGAGCGCGGGGCGCCCTTCTCCATGGATTTGGTAAAGTGGCTCTGGATAATGGCCTTCTTTTGATCATGATTCGTGACCCAGCCGTTACTGTTTTTAAGGCGGTGGATGAAGTTTTTCCTTCGGCGATGGTTTATACGGATGTGGAAGAAACGTGTATTAGCATTGAAAGTGCAACTATCCCTAGGTGGTTTTGGTAATTCCTAACAACTATAGCTCATTGAGCTAACATCATTCCAAGATGAACATTTCAGGAAAAGCTCAATGAATGGCATGGCATGGATAAGGAAAGTGGATCCCTCAAAATACTAAGGATAAAAGGATTGGCTCAAGCTCAAAAGCTCAAGACTCTACATTTTATATTTTAGTGATCCAAGATCACATTGAGTCTATAGGAAAAGCCAATACTATCAAGGAGGGATGAGGTGTTGCTTAATGAGTTTCTTGCTCCACAGTGCTTAGTGATATGCTCCAAAAAACCCTCAACTACTTTCTCATATCCACATATGACCCAAACCAAAAGTCAAACTCGGCCCAACCGATTCTTTCTACCCAGAGCCACCGAGTTCAGATGTCATAGCCACTGCCACAAACCCTAGGCAAATCGGTCTTACCGATAGGGATCTCGGTCTCACCAAGATGGGATTGTAATCTCTCTGTTTCCCTTCGTAACATTTCGGTCTCACCGAGATGAGCGATCGGTCCCACCGAGATTGCAATGTAAACTCTCTGTTTCCTTTTTGTAACATTTCGGTCTCACCGAAATGAGCGGACCGGTCCCACCGAGTTTACCTGACCAACTCTCTGGTTAGCTTATTACCAAAATCGGTCTCACCGAGTTTGTGTAATCGGTCTCATCGAGATAACGTTATGCCCTAACCCTAACCATATCGGTCCTACCGAGTTGCATGTCGGTCCCACCGAAAACCCTAACAGTCACTAGGTTTACTAAATTGGTCTGACCGAGTTTGTTGATTCGGTCCCACCGAGATTGGTAAATTGTGTGTAACGGTTAGATTTTGTGTGGAGGCTATATATACCCCTCCACCTCCCCTTCATTCGTGGAGAGAGCCATCAAAACAAACCTACACTTCCAACTTACCATTTTTGAGAGAGAACCACCTACTCATGTGTTGAGGCCAAGATATTCCATTCCTACCATATGAATCTTGATCTCTAGCCTTCCCCAAGTTGCTTTCCACTCAAATCTTCTTTCCACCAAATCCAAATCCTGTGAGAGAGAGTTGAGTGTTGGGGAGACTATCATTTGAAGCACAAGAGCAAGGAGTTCATCATCAACACACCATTTGTTACTTCTTGGAGAGTGGTGTCTCCTAGATTGGCTAGGTGTCACTTGGGAGCCTCCGACAAGATTGTGGAGTTGAACCAAGGAGTTTGTAAGGGCAAGGAGATCGCCTACTTCATGAAGATCTACCACTAGTGAGGCAAGTCCTTCATGGGCGACGGCCATGGTGGGATAGACAAGGTTGCTTCTTCGTGGACCCTTCGTGGGTGGTGTTGGAGAACGTAGTAATTTCAAAAAATTTCCTACGTACATGCAAGATCATGGTGATGGCATAGCAACGAGAGGGGAGAGTGTCCGTCCACGTACCTTCGTAGACCGTAAGCGGAAGCGTTATGACAACGCGGTTGACATAGTCGTACGTCTTCACGATCCGACCGATCCAAGCACCGAACGTACGGCACCTTCGAGTTCAGCACACGTTCATCTCGGTGACGATCCCCGGGCTCCGATCCAGCAAAGCTTCGGGGATAAGTTCCGTCAGCACGACGGCGTGGTGACGATGATGATTCTCTACCGGCGCAGGGCTTCGCCTAAGCTCCGTGACAATATGATCGAGGTGGAATATGGTGGAGGGGGGCACCGCACACGGCTAAGGAACGATCCGTAGATCAACTTGTGTGTTATGGGGTGCCCCCTGCCCCCGTATATAAAGGAGAGATAGGGAGGTGCGGCCGGCCCCCTTGGGGTGCACCTGGAGGAGTCCTACTCCCACCGGGAGTAGGACTCCCCCCTCTTGCCTTGGTGGAGAAGGAAAGGGGGGAAGGGAAAGAGGAGAGGGGGGCGCCCCCCCTTCCTTGTCCTATTCGGACTAGGGGGGGGGAGGGGGCGCGCGGCCTGCCCTGGCCGGCCCTCCTCTTCTCCCTCATGGCCCACTAAGGCCCATTAACCCCCGGGAGGGTTCCGGTAACCCCCCGGTGTTCCGGTAAAATCCCGATTTCACTCGGGACCTTTCCGATGTCCAAACATAGGCTTCCAATATATTAATCTTTATGTCTCGACCATTTCGATACTCCTCGTCATGTCCGTGATCACATCCGGGACTCCAAACAAACTTCGATACATCAAAACTTATAAACTCATAATAAAACTATCATCGTAACGTTAAGCGTGCGGACCCTACGGGTTCGAGAACTATGTAGACATGACCTAGAACCATTCTCGGTCAATAACCAATAGCGGGACCTGGATGCCCATATTGGTTCCTACATATTCTACGAAGATCTTTATCGGTCAAACCGCATAACAACATACGTTGTTCCCTTTGTCATCGGTATGTTACTTGCCCGAGATTTGATCGTTGGTATCCAATACCTAGTTCAATCTCGTTACCGGCAAGTCTCTTTACTCGTTCCGTAATGCATCATCCCGTAACCAACTCATTTGGTCACATTGCTTGCAAGGCTTATAATGATGTGCATTACCGAGAGGGCCCAGAGATACCTCTCCGACAATCGGAGTGACAAAACCTAATCTCGAAATACGCCAACTCAACATGTACCTTCGGAGACACCTGTAGTACTCCTTTATAATCACCCAGTTACGTTGTGACGTTTGGTAGTACCCAAAGTGTTCCTCCGGTAAACGGGAGTTGCATATTTCTCATAGTGACAGGAACATGTATAAGTCATGAAGAAAGCAATAGCAGTATACTAAACGATCAAGTGCTAGGCTAACGGAATGGGTCATGTCAATCACATCATTCTTCTAATGATGTGATCCCATTAATCAAATGACAACACATGTCTATGGTTAGGAAACATAACCGTCTTTGATTAATGAGCTAGTCAAGTAGAGGCATACTAGTGACTATATGTTTTTCTATGTATTCACACATGTATCATGTTTCCGGTTAATACAATTCTAGCATGAATAATAAACATTTATCATGATATGAGGAAATAAATAATAACTTTATTATTGCCTCTAGGGCATATTTCCTTCAGTCTCCCACTTGCACTAGAGTCAATAATCTAGATTACATAGTAATGATTCTAACACCCATGGAGTCTTGGTGTTGATCATGTTTTGCTCGTGAGAGAGGCTTAGTCAACGGGTCTGCAACATTCAGATCCGTATGTATTTTGCAAATCTCTATGTCTCCCACTTGGACTTGGTCCCGAATGGAATTGAAGCGTCTATTGATGTGCTTGGTCCTCTTGTGAAATCTGGATTCCTTTGCCAAAGCAATTGCACCAGTATTGTCACAGAAGATCTTCATTGGTCCCGATGCACTAGGTATGACACCTAGATCGGTAATGAACTCCTTCATCCAGACTCCTTCATTTGCTGCTTCAGAAGCAGCTATGTACTCCGCTTCACATGTAGATCCCGCCACGACGCTTTGTTTAGAACTGCACCAACTTATAGCTCCACCGTTTAATAAAAACACGTATCCGGTTTGCGATTTAGAATCGTCCGGATCAGTGTCAAAGCTTGCATCAACATAACCATTTATGACTAGCTCTTTGTCACCTCCATATACGAGAAACATATCCTTAGTCCTTTTCAGGTATTTCAGGATGTTCTTGACCGCTGTCCAGTGATCCACTCCTGGATTACTTTGGTACCTTCCTGCCAAGCTTATTGCTAAGCATACGTCAGGTCTGGTACACAACATTGCATACATGATAGAGCCTATGGCTGAAGCATAGGGAACATCTTTCATTTTCTCTCTATCTTCTGTTGTGGTCGGGCATTGAGTTTGACTCAACTTCACACCTTGTAGCACAGGCAAGAAACCTTTCTTTGCCTGATCCATTTTGAACTTTTTCAAAATTTTGTCAAGGTATGTGTTTTGTGAAAGTCCTATTAAGCGTCTTGATCTATCTCTATAGATCTTGATGCCCAATATGTAAGCAGCTTCACCGAGGTCTTTCATTGAAAAACTTTTATTCAAGTATCCCTTTATGCTATCCAGAAATTCTATATCATTTCCAATTAATAATATGTCATCTACATATAAAATCAGAAATGCTACAGAGATCCCACTCACTTTCTTGTAAATACAGGCTTCTCCAAAAGTCTGTATAAAACCATATGCTTTGATCACACTATCAAAACATTTATTCCAACTCCGAGATGCTTGCACCAGTCCATAAATGGATCGCTGGAGCTTGCACACTTTGTTAGCACCTTTTGGATCAACAAAACCTTCTGGTTGCATCATATACAACTCTTCTTCCAGAAATCCATTCAAGAATGCAGTTTTGACATCCATTTGCCAAATTTCATAATCATGAAATGCAGCAATAGCTAACATGATTCGGACAGACTTAAGCATCGCTACGGGTGAGAAAGTCTCATCGTAGTCAACCCCTTGAACTTGTCGAAAACCTTTCGCAACAAGTCGAGCTTTATAGACAGTTATATTACCATCAGCGTCAGTCTTCTTCTTAAAGATCCATTTATTCTCAATGGCTTGCCGATCATCGGGCAAGTCAACCAAAGTCCATACTTTGTTTTCGTACATGGATCCCATCTCAGATTTCATGGCCTCTAGCCATTTTGCGGAATCTGGGCTCATCATCGCTTCCTCATAGTTCGTAGGTTCATCATGGTCAAGTAACATGACTTCCAGAATAGGATTACCGTACCACTCTGGTGCGGATCTTACTCTGGTAGACCTACGAGGTTCAGTAGAAACTTGATCTGAAGTTTCATGATCAATATCATCAGCTTCCTCACTAGTTGGTGTAGTTGCCACAGGAACCGGTTCTTGTGATGAACTACTTTCCAACAAGGGAGTAGATATAGTTATCTCATCAAGTTCTACTTTCCTCCCACTCACTTTTCTCGAGAGAAACTCCTTCTCTAGAAAGGATCCGATTTTAGCAACGAAAATCTTGCCCTCAGATCTGTGATAGAAGGTGTACCCAATAGTCTCTTTTGGGTATCCTATGAAGACACATTTCTCTGATTTGGGTTCGAGCTTATCTGGTTGAAGTTTCTTCACATAAGCATCGCAGCCCCAAACTTTAAGAAACGACAACTTTGGTTTCTTGCCAAACCATAGTTCATAAGGTGTTATCTCAACGGATTTTGATGGTGCCCTATTTAACGTGAATGCGGCCGTCTCTAAAGCATAACCCTAAAACGATAGCGGTAAATCAGTAAGAGACATCATAGATCGCACCATATCTAGTAAAGTACGATTACAACATTCGGACACACCATTTCGTTGTGGTGTTCCGGGTGGCGTGAGTTGCGAAACTATTCTGCATTGTTTCAAGTGTAGACCAAACTCGTAACTCAAATATTCTCCTCCAGGATCAGATCGTAGAAACTTTATTTTCTTGTTACGATGATTTTCCACTTCACTCTGAAATTCTTTGAACTTTTCAAATGTTTCAGACTTGTGTTTCATTAAGTAGATATACCCATATCTGCTCAAATCATCTGTGAAGGTGAGAAAATAACGATACCCGCCGCGAGCCTCAACATTCATTGGACCACAAACATCAGTATGTATGATCTCCAACAAATCAGTTGCTCGCTCCATAGTTCCGGAGAACGGTGTTTTAGTCATCTTGCCCATGAGGCACGGTTCGCAAGTACCAAGTGATTCATAATTAAGTGGTTCCAAAAGCCCATCAGTATGGAGTTTCTTCATGCGCTTTACACCGATATGACCTAAACGGCAGTGCCACAAATAAGTTGCACTATCGTTATCAATTCTGCATCTTTTGGTTTCAACACTATGAATATGTGTATTACTACTATCGAGATTCAAAAAATAGACCACTCTTCAAGGGTGCATGACCATAAAATATATTACTCATATAAATAGAACGACCATTATTCTCTGGTTTAAATGAATAACCGTCTTGCATCAAACAAGATCTAGATATAATGTTCATGCTCAACGCTGGCACCAAATAACAATTATGTAGGTCTAAAACTAATCCCGATGGTAGATGTAGAGGTAGCGTGCCGACCGCAATCACATCGACTTTGGAACCATTTCCCACGTGCATCGTCACCTCGTCCTTAGCCAATCTTCGCTTAATTCGTAGTCCCTGTTTCGAGTTGCAAATATTAGCAACAGAACCAGTATCAAATACCCAGGTGCTACTGCGAGCATTAGTAAGGTAGACATCAATAACATGTATATCACATATACCTTTGTTCACTTTGCCATCCTTCTTATCCGCCAAATACTTGGGGCAGTTCCGCTTCTAGTGTCCAGTCTGCTTGCAGTAGAAGCACTCAGTTTCAGGCTTAGGTCCAGACTTGGGTTTCTTCTCTTGAGCAGCAACTTGCTTGCTGTTCTTTTTGAAGTTCCCCTTCTTCCCTTTGCCCTTTTTCTTGAAACTGGTGGTCTTGTTAACCATCAACACTTGATGCTCCTTGATTTCTACCTCCGCGGCTTTTAGCATCGCGAAGAGCTCGGGTATAGTCTTGTTCATCCCTTGCATATTATAGTTCATCACGAAGCTCTTGTAGCTTGGTGGCAGTGATTGAAGAATTCTGTCAATGACACTATCATCAGGAAGATTAACTCCCAGTTGAATCAAGTGATTATTATACCCAGACATTTTGAGTATGTGTTCACTGACAGAACTATTCTCCTCCATCTTGCAGCTATAGAACTTATTGGAGACTTCATATCTCTCAATCCGGGCATTTGCTTGAAATATTAACTTCAATTCCTGAAACATCTCATATGCTCCATGACGTTCAAAACGTCGTTGAAGACCCGGTTCTAAGCCATAAAGCATGGCACACTGAACTATCGAGTAGTCATCAGCTTTGCTCTGCCAGACGTTCTTAACGTCGTCAGTTGCATCAGCAGCAGGCCTGGCACCCAGCGGTGCTTCCAGGACGTAACTTTTCTGTGCAGCAATGAGGATAATCCTCAGGTTACGGACCCAGTCCATGTAATTGCTACCATCATCTTTCAACTTTGCTTTCTCAAGGAACGCATTAAAATTTAACGGAACAACAACACGAGCCATCTATCTACAAACAAACATAGACAAGCAAAATACTATCAGGTACTAAGTTCATGATAAATTTAAGTTCAATTAATCATATTACTAAAGAACTCCCACTTAGACAGACATCTCTCTAGTCATCTAAGTGATCACGTGATCCAAATCAACTAAACCATGTCCGATCATCACGTGAGATGGAGTAGTTTCAATGGTGAACATCACTATGTTGATCATATCTACTATATGATTCACGTTCGACCTTTTGGTCTCCGTGTTCCGAGGCCATATCTGTATATGCTAGGCTCGTCAAGTATGACCTGAGTATTCCGCGTGTGCAACTGTTTTGCACCCGTTGTATTTGAACGTAGAGCCTATCACACCCGATCATCACGTGGTGTCTCAGCACGAAGAACTTTCGCAACGGTGCATACTCAGGGAGAACACTTCTTGATTATTAAGTGAGAGATCATCTTAAAATGCTACTGTCAATCAAAGCAAGATAAGATGCATAAAGGATAAACATCACATGCAATTAATATAAGTGATAT
Source organism: Triticum aestivum (assembly GCF_018294505.1). NCBI lineage: Eukaryota > Viridiplantae > Streptophyta > Magnoliopsida > Poales > Poaceae > Triticum > Triticum aestivum. The sequence continues at coordinate 518,448,827 of NC_057795.1, read as the reverse complement.
GATATGGCCATCATCATCTTGTGCTTGTGATCTCCACCTTCGAAGCACCGTCGTGATCACCATCGTCACCGGCGCGACACCTTGATCTCCATCGTAGCATCGTTGTCGTTACGCCATCTATTGCTTCTACGACTATCGCTACCGCTTAGTGATAAAGTAAAGCAATTACAGGGCGTTTGCATTTCATACAATAAAGCGACAACCATATGGCTCCTGCCAGTTGCCGATAACTTCGGTTACAAAACATGATCATCTCATACAATAAAATATAGCATCACGTCTTGACCATATCACATCACAACATGCCCTGCAAAAACAAGTTAGACGTCCTCTACTTTGTTGTTGCAATTTTTACGTGGCTGCTACGGGCTTAGCAAGAACCGTTCTTACCTACGCATCAAAACCACAATGATAGTTTGTCAAGTTGGTGTTGTTTTAACCTTCGCAAGGACCGGGCGTAGCCACACTCGGTTCAACTAAAGTGAGAGAGACAGACACCCGCCGGTCACCTTTAAGCAACGAGTGCTCGTAGCGGTGAAACCAGTCTCGCGTAAGCGTACGCGTAATGTCGGTCCGGGCCGCTTCATCTCACAATGCCGCTGAACCAAAGTATGACATGCTGGTAAGCAGTATGACTTATATCGCCCACAACTCACTTGTGTTTTACTCGTGCATATAACATCAACGCATAAAACCTAGGCTCGGATGCCACTGTTGGAGAACGTAGTAATTTCAAAAAAATTCCTACGTACATGCAAGATCATGGTGATGGCATAGCAACGAGAGGGGAGAGTGTCCGTCCACGTACCCTCGTAGACCGTAAGCGGAAGCGTTATGACAACGCGGTTGATGTAGTCGTACGTCTTCATGATCCGACCGATCCAAGCACCGAACGTATGACACCTCCGAGTTCAGCACACGTTCAGCTCGGTGACGATCCCCGGGCTCCGATCCAGCAAAGCTTCGGGGATGAGTTCTATCAGCACAACGGCGTGGTGACGATGATGATGCTCTACCGGCGCAGGGCTTCGCCTAAGCTCCATGACGATATGACCGAGGTGGAATATGGTGGAGGGGGGCACCGCACACGGCTAAGGAACGATCCGTAGATCAACTTGTGTGTTATGGGGTGCCCCCCTACCCCCGTATATAAAGGAGGGAGAGGGAGGTGCGGCCGGCCCCCTTGGGGTGCGCCTGGAGGAGTCCTACTCCCACCGGGAGTAGGACTCCCCCCTCTTGCCTTGGTGGAGAAGGAAAGGGGGGAAGGGAAAGAGGAGAGGAGGGCGCCGCCCCCCCCCTTCCTTGTCCTATTCGGACTAGGGGGGAGGGGGCGCGCGGCCTGCCCTGGCCGGCCCTCCTCTTCTCCCTCATGGCCCACTAAGGCCCATTAACCCCCGGGAGGGTTCCGGTAACCCCCCGGTGTTCCGGTAAAATCCCGATTTCACCCGGAACCTTTCCGATGTCCAAACATAGGCTTCCAATATATCAATCTTTATGTCTCGACCATTTAGATACTCCTCGTCATGTCCGTGATCACATCCGGGACTCCGAACAAACTTCGGTACATCAAAACTTATAAACTCATAATAAAACTGTCATCATAACGTTAAGCGTGCGGACCCTACGGGTTCGAGAACTATGTAGACATGACCTAGAACCATTCTCGGTCAATAACCAATAGCGGGACCTGGATGCCCATATTGGTTCCTACATATTCTACGAAGATCTTTATCGGTCAAACCGCATAACAACATACGTTGTTCCCTTTGTCATCGGTATGTTACTTGCCCGAGATTTGATCGTCGGTATCCAATACCTAGTTCAATCTCGTTACCGGCAAGTCTCTTTACTCGTTCCGTAATGCATCATTCCGTAACCAACTCATTTGGTCACATTGCTTGCAAGGCTTATAATGATGTGCATTGCCGAGAGGGCCCAGAGATACCTCTCCAACAATCGGAGTGACAAAACCTAATCTCGAAATACGCCAACTCAACATGTACCTTCGGAGACACCTGTAGTACTCCTTTATAATCACCCAGTTACGTTCTGACGTTTGGTAGTACCCAAAGTGTTCCTCCGGTAAACGGGAGTTGCATATTTCTCATAGTTACAGGAACATGTATAAGTCATGAAGAAAGCAATAGCAGTATACTAAACGATCAAGTGCTAGGCTAACGAAATGGGTCATGTCAATCACATCATTCTTCTAATGATGTGATCCCATTAATCAAATGACAACACATGTCTATGGTTAGGAAACATAACCATCTTTGATTAATGAGCTAGTCAAGTAGAGGCATACTAGTGACTATATGTTTGTCTATGTATTCACACATGTATCATGTTTCCGGTTAATACAATTCTAGCATGAATAATAAACATTTATCATGATATGAGGAAATAAATAATAACTTTATTATTGCCTCTAGGGCATATTTCCTTCAGGTGGAGCCCTCCATGGACTCACGCAGCCGTTACCCTTCGTGGGTTGATGTCTCCATCAATGTGGATGTACGATAGCACCACCTATCGGAACCACGACAAAAACATCTATGTCTCCAACTGCGTCTGAATTCTCCAAACCCTTCCCTTTACATTCTTGCAAGTTGCATGCTTTACTTTCCGCTGCTCATATACTCTTTGCATGCTTGCCTGAATTGTGTGAAGATTGCTTGACTTGTGCTAAGATAGCTAAAATCTGTCAAAGACTAAAATTGGGAAAAGGTTAAGTTTTTAATTGGTCAAGTAGTCTAATCGCCCCCCCCCTCTAGACATACTTCTGATCCTACAAGTGGTATCAGAGCTTTGGTCTCCATTTGCTTTGTTTTCCATAGCTGTTGGTGGTCATAGCCTTGGTTTCACAACCTAGGAGAGTATGGCGTCTAGCGAGGGAAATTATCACCATAGAGGTCCTTACTTTGATGGTACGAATTTTGCTAGTTGGAAGCATAAGATGAAAATGCATATTCTCGGACATAACCCCGCCGTTTGGGCTATTGTGTGTATTGGCTTGCAAGGTGAATTCTTTGATGGGAGAGAACCGAACCGTGAAGCTAGAGCGAATGATTTGAAGATGCTGCAATACAACACTCAAGCTTGTGATATCCTCTTCAACGGATTATGCCCCGAAGAATTTAACAAAATTAGCCGTCTTGAGAATGCAAAGGAAATTTGGGACACTTTGATTGATATGCATGAAAGTACCGACTCCGTCAAGGAATCCAAATTGGATGTGCTCCAAAGTCAACTTGACAAGTTCAAAATGAAGGATGGTGAAGGTGTCGCTGAAATGTACTCTAGGCTTGCTCTTATCACAAATGAGATTGCGGGCTTAGGAAGTGAAGAGATGACCGACAGATTAATCATCAAGAAGATCCTAAGAGCTTTGGATGGAAAATATGATACCGTGTGCAAATTGATCCAAATGATGCCCAATTACAAGAATCTCAAGCCAACGAAGGTCATTGGAAGAATTGTTGCTCATGATATGTCACTCAAGGATAAGGAGGAACTTCACAACAAGTCAAGTGGTGCTTACAAAGCCTCATGTGAAGCCCCTACATCATCAAGTGAGAAACAAACCTTCAATAAAGAATTGAGCTTAATGGTGAAGAACTTCAAGAAATTCTACAAGAGTAGAAGCAAAGAGAGAAGCTCTAAGTCAAGGTCCTACAATGACAAAAGATCTTCTAGTCGAGAGCGCACTTGCTATAATTGTGGGAGACCTGGACACTATTCCAATGAGTGTACGGCACCCTACAAAAGAAGAGAAGATTCTCCCAAGAGAAGAAGTAGAAGAGAAGAATCACCGCCAAGAGAGAGAAGGAGTAGAGATGATCGTTATGAACGAAGAACATCCCGGAGAAGCAAGGATTCGGAAAGGAAGGACAAGTCATCAAGGAGCTACACAAAACGAAGACATCAAGCTCATGTTGGTGAATGGGTATCCGGCTCCGACTCCGATAATCACTCCAAGAGAAGCTATCAATCCGACTCCGAACATACTCAAGATGAAGGTGTTGCCGGTCTAGCACTTGTGTCAACCAAATCCTACGACATATTTGATTCACCAAATGAAGGACTTGGAAGATGCTTCATGGCTACAGGCCCTAAGGTAACACACCCCGAGTATGTTGATTTCAATAGTGATGAAGATGACTTGTTAGGTGATGATGATTTACTTGTTGACAACTCTAGTGATGAATACTATGATGAAACGTCAATTAATCATGCTAATCAAGATAAAACGAATGACAATGATAAGGAGAAGATTGAGCTTCTAACTAAAGAACTAAACACTCTTAATTTAGCTCATGAAACTATCTTAGAAGATCATCGAGAACTTTTAAGGGCTCATGAGAAGTTACGCTTTGAAAAGCTCAACCTTGAGCAAGAGCATGAGTTCTTAAAGGCAATCAATGATGATCTCCGTAAGAAAAGTTCTTCTTACATTGCCAAGCGTTTACTCTTATCAACTTACATGCCTCAAGTCAAGTCCATTAACAAGAACAAGAAAGATTCTTCCTCTAGTAGTAACAATCATCGTGCTAAATCCAATATTGTTGCTTCTAGTAGTTCTCTTGATTCCACTAATGATTCTCTTAGCCAAGTTACACTTGAGCAAGAAAATAGCTTATTGAAGGGAATTATAGAGAAAGGTGTTTACAAGAGCCTTGCCGGGAGTAAGCAATTTGAGGAAATTGTACGCAAGCAAGGAAGGCACTAGAAGAACCAAGGTGTTGGTTTTGAACGAAATTTCAATGCCAATGGAGTTGAGTGGGAAGAAGATCAATATCCCAAGACGGAGTTTGTTCCACAACAAGAGAAGTATGATCCTACTTCCTTCAAGGGGACACAAGCTCAAGATGATGTTCCACAACAAGACCACAAGCAAAAAGGCAAGGACAAGCTTCAAGAGGAGATTGATGCATTTGAAGAAGCTCCTAAGGCCTTGGTCAAGTGGGTTCCCAAGACAAAGTCAAGTTCTACTTCATCAAGTACGACTACAACTCCGAGGATTCCCATCAAGATGATGTGGATTCCAAAGAAGAAGAACTAGAGAGTTCTTGAGGGTGACTCCGCCAACATACTTCACTCATATCATTTTGGCAACAACAAGTGCAATCAACTTCCACATCTTGCACTAGTTCAAGGAGTCACAAACCCTCTTGTTGGTAAGACAAGGGACAAGGTAACCTAATGCATTCATGGACATCATCTTGTGTGTGCATCACTCTATGTCTATGGATATCCTTGTTTGTTCCTTGTGGGACTAACCCGTGTAGGTATTGAAAGTGCAACTCACTCCAAAGGATTGCTCCAAATGATCTTCATCAACATTGAGCATCCACATATTAAACCCCTACATGAAGTCATCATCGACAAAACCCAAGGTTAGTTCATCCCTCTAAGGAGGATCTCACATCTAGGGGGAGCTTAACTCTAAAAATTGAGTCAAAGCAACTCTAATGGTGTGAATACATCAATGCATTATGTAAAAGTGGTAACCCCACTTGAGCTTAAACGATGAGTATGACCTATGATCAAATGTTCTCATTTGACTCCTAAGTCAATATACTCATATATAGATGACCTAGTCATCGCCAATTTTTGATAGATGCTAGAATTGGTTGTGCATGATTTGCCACATATTTCATTTGTCACTTTATTGTGTGAGCATGTTGGATGCATATTTAACTCATTCGAGGACATCCACTTGTTGCTTTGATTGATTGATTTCTTTTCTTTTGCCAAGTGGATGGACAAGAATGCCTAAGAACCTTCTTTAGCTATTTATGATTTTCTTGTCTCAAACTCTGTTCATGCTACATCACAAAATTTGATCAAGTCAGATTCGAACCACTCTGTGTGAGGAGCACTCGGAGTCCCCGATTCGTCATAGACTTAAACTTCCAAAACTTCTTTGTGTGCTTTGGTCTGACCAATTCTTCCATTTCGGTCATACCGAGATCACTAAGTCGATCTAGGTTTTCAATCTCGGTGCAACCAATTTGAACTTTTCGGTCTCACCGAGTTGCTGTAACTGTCAACAGTTATGCATCTCGGTGCCACCGAGTTGTTCCACTCGGTCACACCGACAGGGTCGGGCTATATATACTCACGTGCAAAAATTTGGAAAACTTTCTCCGAACCCCTTCGCCCACGCATAGCTCGCTCTGCCTCCAAGGTCTCCGAATCGTCGACTTCGTCGCCAGCCGCCTCCAGTCGCTGGTTTCCTCCGTCGTCAACGGAATTCAACCCCGCCGTTGCCGCCATAGCGAGTTCATAGCCAAGCTAGGGTATGGACTCGATCACAGTGCTATCCCCGCTTGATTCCTAGAACATTGTGTTCATCATGATTCTTGCCACAATTGAAACGATTCTATCCAGTCAAAACAATCCTTAGATTAGAAGTGAATTGAAAATTTAGGGTTAGTTTTCCGCCGAAACCATCTCAGACCCACCGAGTTGTAGAACTCGGTTCCACCAATTCGGCTAAGGCCATTGCACAAGTGATTCTTGGTCTGACCGAGAATTGCAAATCGGTGTGACCGAGTTCAGGACTTTGTGAAACCCTAGCAGTCTCAGTGCCACCGAACTATGACTAGGTCTGACCGAGTTCACTAGGTTAGGTTCATAAAGTTGCTTCGGTATCACCGAGTTTGCAAAATCGGTTGATCCGAAATGCTTTCTGTGGAAAACTAAAACTAAGTTTTTGAATCATTCTTTTGCAAAAACCTCTGCATTTTGTGATGCTCATCCACTCTATCTCATCTATATCTATTCACAGGGTCTACAGTCAGTATTTTCAGTATGTCTGATCAAAGTGACAGCCAGAACCAGTCAGAGGAGCAGATTCACATGAGTGAGGGCACTAGTCCCTCTAGCACCTCAGATGAGGGCAGCAGGAGCACCCCAAGCAACTTGCCCAAAGCTGCCACCAGGGCCAGAAAGAAGAAAACCTCAGAATCTGAAGATGAAGACTATGTGGCAGTTGAGGATGAGGCCACTTCCAAGAAGAAAGTGCTCAGAAAGGAATATGGCACAGCTGCAACCACTAAGCCTGGCATGAAGATCAAAGTACCTGCAAAGAGAACTCCCATGTCTAAAGCCAGAGCCTCTACTCAAGTACTAGAGACATCTGATACCAAAGAGGCTGCTGCAGAAGGGAAGAAGAGGAAGGAAAGGGTCAAGAAGACCATGGCCAGAGTTGTTGGACAGCCTTCCATGATGGAAGAGGAGGAGGAAGAAGAGGTTGCTGCACCAGCACCCAAGGCTCAAAGGCTTATGGGTGATGCTATTAGGTCAGGGGCTGCATCATCAAAGCCCAAAGAAGCACCCAAAGCTGCCTCCAAGCCCAATTCTGCACCTAAGGGGAATACCAGAAGCATACTAGCTGCTGAGAAGAACAAGGCCCCAGTGCCTGAAGTTGCTGAAGAAGAAGAAGATGAAGGACAAGTTCTGAGAAAGCTGAAACCTAAGATTCCAGACCACAATGATGCTCATCCTGTGGTTGAGAACATGAAGCTGAGGAAGGATGCATGACTTAGACAGTGGAGATTGTCTGATCCTTATGAAATCAGAAGAAGGACTGCTGTTGACTACAGGTTCCACACTAAGGAACAGCAGGATTTCTATGAGACTGTGCTGCTGGACAAGAAACCAATTGTGTGTGACATGAGGTGGGTGGACTGGAAGTACATGAAGGAGAATGAGGAACACTATCCTGGAGTCTTTGACAGTTTCAGTGCTTGTGGAGTTGCAGACTTTGTTGGACAGAAGTTCACAAAGTGGAATGATGATCTCATAATGCAATTCTACTCCACGGCACACTTCTATCTAGATGGCAGGATAGTATGGATGTCTGAAGGTACAAGGTACCAGTCTGCAATTGAAGAATGGGAAAATCTGATAAATGCACCAAAGGAGAGTGAAGATGACTTGGATGTCTATGCCAAGAATAAGAAGGATCACAATTCTATGGCACACATGTACAAGGATATTCCAGATAAAGCTCTTGAAACTCACAAGTTTGGATCTGTACATTTCCTTCTGTCAGGACTGCCAACCATCAACTGGATCCTCAGGCATACTCTCTTGCCCAAGTCAGGTGATCACAACATGATCAGAGGTCATGCCATCAATCTGCTACACATATTTGATGTGCCTCAAAAGTTCAAGGTCATGAGCCTCATAGTTGAGACTATCAAGAGGACAGCAGCAGACCAGAAGAGAAGCTGTGGGTATGCCCCACAAATACAGGAGCTGATTAACTTCAAGATGGGCACAGGCACATACCAATTGGACAAAGAACACTTTGGTATCTATCCAGATTTTGAGGACAACCAAGTGGTTATGAATGAAGATGAACCATCTTCTGTGCATGCTCAAGCAAAGAAGGAGAAAGCAAGGACAGAGAAGGCTACCAAGATGCCAACAATGGAAGAGGCATCTCAGTACTTTTTGAAGAGCAAACAAGATCAACTAGGCTACTTGATTGCATCCACTCTGAGGATTGAGAAAGGGCTGGCCACCTTAACTCAAAACCAGGAGAGCCTGGAGAGGATCATGGAGCAGAAGTTCTATGACTTGGATGTGAAGGTAATTGAGATCCAGTCTGTTGTTGAGCAGCTTCAGGATGATATGCAGGAGAGGAAGGGCAAGACAACCACAGATGCATTTGCCAGAGTGCCTAGAGCTCAGAGATCAGCTGCAGTGCCAATGACAGACACCAGAGCCACTTCATCTGCACCAGCTACAGCTCCAGTGCAACCAGCTCTAGCACCTACACCTCCAGCTCCATCCACATCAACTGAAGTCTTCGTCCAAGGAGTCATACCTACACCACCACATCAAGATCAAGCCTGAGAGTCGATCTAGCACTATGCATTTTCTATGAACTTTTTGGTAACTTGTTGCCAAAGGGGGAGAAAAATGTATAGATCATAGGCTTCCAGAGAGAGTGTTGCTTTTTGTTCTCTCTTTCTTTGGTGGTTAAACTTTATTTGCTTTTGCTTGCTTGAGATACTACTTTATTGCCTGTGTGATACAATGATGATCATGTGTTTGATCATATGCTACATTTATGCTTGTTGGATGACATTATCCCATTTATCTCTATGTGATCATTCACTTTGCTTGGTGATGAGTGCATGTATTCAATCTTTATTATTTTGAGCGCTCCACCAAGATGTTTGTGACATGGAAGAGTAACCCATGAGCCTAACTCTTTGTGCATTTGCAGTCCAAAGCAAATCTTAAACTATGCACAAATTTAGGGGGAGCTCTTGCTTATCACATACTTCTCAAAGCGACGATGTTTTTCAATCTTATTATTATTTGTCGAAGCTTTGTTCTATATGTTGTCATCAATTACCAAAAAGGGGGAGATTGAAAGTGCAACTATCCCTAGGTGGTTTTGGCAATTCCTAACAACATATAGCTCATTGAGCTAACATCATTCCAAGATGAACATTTTAGGAAAAGCTCAATGAATGGCATGGCATGGATAAGGAAAGTGGATCCCTCAAAATACTAAGGATAAAAGGATTGGCTCAAGCTCAAAAGCTCAAGACTCTACATTCTATATTTTAGTGATCCAAGATCACATTGAGTCTATAGGAAAAGCCAATACTATCAAGGAGGGATGAGATGTTGCTTAATGAGTTTCTTGCTCCACAGTGCTTAGTGATATGCTCCAAAAAACCCTCAACTACTTTCTCATATCCACATATGACCCAAACCAAAAGTCAAACTCGACCCCACCGATTCTTTCTACCCGGAGCCACCGAGTTCAGATGTCATAGCCACTGCCACAAACCCTAGGCAAATCGGTCTTACCGATAGGGATCTCGGTCTCACCGAGATGGGATTGTAATCTCTCTGTTTCCCTTCGTAACGTTTCGGTCTCACCAAGATGAGCGATCGGTCCCACCAAGATTGCAATGTAAACTCTCTGTTTCCTTTTCGTAACATTTCGGTCTCACCGAAATGAGCGAACCGGTCCCACCGAGTTTACCTGACCAACTCTCTAGTTAGCTTATTACCAAAATCGGTCTCACCGAGTTTGTGTAATCGGTCTCATCGAGATTACGTTATGCCCTAAACCTAACCATATTGGTCCTACCGAGTTGCATGTCGGTCCCACCGAAAACCCTAACGGTCACTACGTTTACTAAATCGGTCTAACCGAATTTGTTGATTCGGTCCCACCGAGATTGGTAAATTGTGTGTAACGGTTAGATTTTGTGTGGAGGCTATATATACCCCTCCACCTCCTCTTCATTCATGGAGAGAGCCATCAGAACAAACCTACACTTCTAACTTACCATTTTTGAGAGAGAACCACCTACTTATGTGTTGAGGCCAAGATATTCCATTCCTACCATATGAATCTTGATCTCTAGCCTTCCCCAAGTTGCTTTCCACTCAAATCTTCTTTCCACCAAATCCAAATCCTGTGAGAGAGAGTTGAGTGTTGGGGAGACTATCATTTGAAGCACAAGAGCAAAGAGTTCATCATCAACACACCATTTATTACTTCTTGGAGAGTGGTGTCTCCTAGATTGGCTAGGTGTCACTTGGGAGCCTCCGACAAGATTGTGGAGTTGAACCAAGGAGTTTGTAAGGGCAAGGAGATCGCCTACTTCGTGAAGATCTACCGCTAGTGAGGCAAGTCCTTCGTGGGCGACGGCCATGGTGGGATAGACAAGGTTGCTTCTTCGTGGACCCTTCATGGGTGGAGCCCTCCGTGGACTCGCGCAGCCGTTACCCTTCGTGGGTTGAAGTCTCCATTAACGTGGATGTACGATAGCACCACCTATCGAAACCACGACAAAAACATCCGTGTCTCCAATTGCGTTTGAATTCTCCAAACCCTTCCCTTTACATTCTTGCAAGTTGCATGCTTTACTTTCCGCTGCTCATATACTCTTTGCATGCTTGCTTGAATTGTGTGAAGATTGCTTGACTTGTGCTAAGATAGCTAAAATATGTCAAAGACTAAAATTGGGAAAAGGTTAAGTTTTTAATTGGTCAAGTAGTCTAATCACCCCCCCTCTAGACATTCTTCCGATCCTACATGCATCTCCTTCTTTGAGCAACGTAATACGCGAGCTTTGCCTCTTTCTCGCCCTCTCGAGAACCGCTAGAGCCACAACTTTCCTCTTCAGATCTTTACGGAGAGTCCACTCGCCGCTGCTAAGCGACCTTTGTTCTTGAGCAACATCCAGACAGAGAATGATCTCAAGGGCCATGTGGAGCTGCACTTTGTGGTTAGAGAAAATAGACTTGCTTCATCTCCTAAGCCGCTGATTTGTTTTTTTAAACTTATGAAAGAGCACCTGATAGGGTTCAGAGTGACTCGTTTCCTCATTCCATGCATCCTGTACAACCTTCTTGAAATTAGGCATCTTGGTCCAGAAATTTTCAAATCGAAAGGATTGGGTCTCTTTGGTCCCTCATCACTAGCTAGAAGAAGCGGGCAATGGTCTGAGAGCAAGGACGAGAGAGTAGGGAGTATGTGCGAGCCAAAGTCCACGTCCCAATCCTCATTGCAGAAAAAAGAGTCAAGCTTGCTCAAGGTCAGGTTTTCTTGCTCATTGCTCCACGTGAACTTTCTGTTCTGCAAATGGATCTCTTTCAGTTCACATGAGTTGAGCGCGAAAATTGAACCCCGCTGCCAAAAATCGAGCGTCGTTGCCGTGAATCGACCTCCACCGTTGCCCACCTCCACCTCTTTCGATGTCAATCGACTCCTGTTGTTCTCACGTAGCCTCCTGAGCAGATCCGTCCCATTCTGTCCCATCACCTTGTCACCCACCATGCCTGTTTTCAGACCTTGTTTTTTCTACCTCTTCTAAGAGAGGCACGGGAACCAGGTGAGCGGGAGACCCGCATGTTGGATGATGTTAGAGCAACTCCACCGGGCCGACCAAAACAGACAATGATTTTGTCCGCTTTTTATTTGTTTAGGTTGGCCAGCGGACACAGACGTCCGCTTCCGCGTTTGGATCGTCGCATGTGCCCAACGCTGGCCCGACCTATTTTAACAGTGCTGACAAAAAAAAGTGCATGCATATTTAAAATAAAAACAACTTAATTAAACATTAAAGCCGGTCAGGAAAGCCGGCAAGAGTCCACACGTCCACATTAGCATTAAATAAAAATAAAAATAAACTAAACTACGAGGCCGCGCACTGCCCTAGGTGGCGGCGGCGGCCTCGGGGTCAGTGAGGTCGATGAGCGTCGGCGCAGGGCCGGCCCAGGGGAACGCCGTGTTCCAGGCGGCGGCGATGTCGGCCGCGGGCAACTGTGCCACCGCAAGCGGTGCCGGCGCGGGGGCTGTGCGGCCGCCTGTGCCGCCGCGGCCTGGCGCACCTCTTCCTCGGCCTTGCGCTACTCCTCCTCGAGATCGCGCTCGAGCATCTCGAGGTACTCGCCGTCGCGGCGCTCCTCGGCCAGCCGTTTCTGGCGCCACGCCGCCTCCTGCTCCGCTGTCGCCTCCATCCAGATGGGTCGCGCATGGACCCACTCGCGCACTACTCCCGTCCAGGAGTAGCGCTCGATGGGGGACGGCTCCGGCTCCGCTTTGACGCGGCGGCGGGGACGGGACGGCGGGGCCACCGGCTGTAGGACGCAGTCGCCCGCTGCGGAGAGGGAAATGGCCTGCGCCATGGCCGCCTCGTAGCACGTCTCCTCTTCCTTGCCCGCCTCCGTCCTGTGCGGCTCGTACTCCTCGCTCTCCTGGTAGACCGACGCAAGGGTCGCCTGGTAGGCGTCCTCCGCCGCCTGGTCCTCCTCGCGGACGACGAGCGGGAGCGGCGGCAAGCTGCGGTCGACCTCGCGCACGCCGTGTCCCCTCACCTCCTCGTGCTCGAAGGCGAACCATCTCGCCCAGTTGGTCGAGTCGGTTGCGTAGGCAGGGTCGCGGCGCTGCTCCGGCGTCAGGAGCGCCCACTGGCGCCACACCTCCTCCGCGTGCGCCCTAGCAGACCGCGGCGCCGCCGGCACTGGGATCCTCTCCGGATCCAGGTGTCAGTCGTGCGGCAGGGTGGCATCGGGGTACGGGAGAGAGGCACGCGGTGCTGCCAGTGCCACTCCGCCTAGTGCACTGGCACGTTGACGTGCTGCCTTTGCTCGCGAGTCGGCGCCGGCGGGAGGAACTTCGAGGGAAAGAGATGGCGGGGGCCTTGCTGCTGCTGGCGCCGGAGAAGAGCCCCATCTCCCTGTAGTAGTGGTGGCTAGGGTTTGCCGGCGACAGGGGAGCAGAGCGTGCTAGATGTGGACGGGGAAGCGGATGAGGACGGCCCCGCCGCAGGGTCGGCTTAAAAAGGACGCCCGCCGTCGCTGACGCGGGGGACCGAGGTCATAAATTAAGCTGACCAAGTTGACCGCGGGCAGTTGGACGACCGCCAGGTGGGGACGCGACGGATACCAAGAAGGCGCGCGTGGCGTCCGTTCCGCGTCCGCGCCGACGCATTTGGGGCACAAATTTAGGCCGCAAATGCGTCGGCGCGGACGCGAAGCAAACACGATTTGGGTTTGGTCGGCGCGCTAGACCTCTTTTTTTGTCCGCGCCGACTCAAACGAACAGCGGTAGACAAAATGGGCCGCCCCGTTGAAGTTACTCTTATTAAGAGCTTCGGCGCCACCTCCCGGGCTTGTAGCCCTCGAGTACCCACCCGCGCAGGGAATCAGCAAGCGTGCCCTGCCCGCCCACCCGCGCAGGGAATCAGCAAGCGTCGGAGGAATCCAGGAGTTAGCCACACGATAGCGGTGGATGACCATCTAGGAAATCAGCTGGGATGATGTTAGGGAGGGAAGGACGGGGGTGGCGGCCAGCAAAATTGCATGGCCAGGCGCAAGCCGCGCGGTCGCCACCGTCAAAGGAAGACGGGCCTCCCTGAAGCAGGCATCGCCACAGGACACGAAACTTTACTTGTGAGACAGAACCACCACTAACATCTACACGCTTCCAAAGCAACTAATACAATACACTGAACGAGCTAACATTCAGAATAACCATGTCGCGGGCACATTCTTGGGGAAGGATTCATTCAACAAACAGCCAATTTCTTTGATATGATGTTCACGGCGATGACTACGATTAAGTGGCATCACACGAAAATACTTCTTGACATTGACCAACTCCATGCCACAATACAATCAGAAGTTCATAATAGGCAGCACCCCAAGTGTCTCGGAGAGAAGACCAACACCACCATTCGACCGACGCTGAACGGAAAATAAACAGGGGAGAAGTGCAAGTGCTGGCATCAGGTGCCCCATTTGGTGAAAGCAAGAGAATTGCAGCGCTTGTGGACTCCCCCATATGATCCTCCTTTTTCAGAGCATTTCCTGAGATTTGCGAACAAGGCTCCTCACCTTTTTCTTGAACTCGGCCCTCTTTTCTCTCCAGTCCTTCTGCACGGCAAAATTCATTTCATAACTTCAGAAACCAAAGCGAGTTCAGCAGATGCACAAACTAAATAATGATCCAGAAAACAATAGTATAAAATCTCAGAGATGAAACTAATCAAACAAGATGTTGGCCAATACTACCAGATGCACAACAACATGCTTTGTTCCACAACTTAGCTAAAAAATAAAAGATAAAAAAATCACCAATTAGCAAAACTGAAACAAGCTACTGCAGATCAGATAGATGGTGATTTTCAACATTGCATGGAAGGCACATGAGAATGGAATAATGTTTACACCATTTGATGCATCCAGCACACAAAGAAAGATGATAGCCTATAATAAATGGCGAGGACACTTACAGCCGCTTCAATATTTGCTGGAGACTCATCGTTTGGACTAGAGAGCATCGAAATAATGCTCAAAACTATACTCTCAACCTGCATGTTATGAACACACACGAAATTAGGAAAAGACTAAATGCAAGTTGGTGTTCAAAACACTTCCAAGAATAATTTGACCAAATACCCAATCTGTTTGCCTGTACAATACGATGATTTCAGGATTATTTTGCAAGAGATGTGTTAAAATAATAAAACAATAGCCTTACAATGGTGCTAAAATAAAAATAACCTGATTGAACTCATAAGTTAAAAAAAAATATCCGATGCTGAGACTACTTATCAGCAAAATTCTGTTTTGAAAGGGGCAAAGAGCTGGTCTGCTACTAGGTTTAAACAGTTTGGATGATCAGAACCCTAACAACTGGAAACAGGTCCCACCACTAAGCAAAAAGCAGCCTTGAACCGCTTTTTAAAATAATGCAGATGATAGCCTTGGATATATTTGATTAAAAAGCAGCAGTTCTTCTATATTTCTGGTCTATACAGGTTTTGTACCAGGGTGAAGGGTTAATAGATTTAAGACTTCATATAATTATTATATTTGAAAAAAAATACTTATGGGCGGCTAGAAGAAACCCTACTGTGTGCACTGGTGTCCACCGTTCACTTGCAAGCTCGTAACCATTGGGATCATCACCAGGTGGATGAAGAATAGAAATGCACACACGCCCATCAGGATAGACTGCGAATTCGACACCATAAACATTGTCAGACAACTAGCAAAGAGCTCATAGGCATGATGACATAGAATCAGGTAGAGCTAAAAAGAGCTCACCGTTTGGATGCCACATCTCAGAAGTAAACCTTACTGATGGAGGACTGTTGGGATAATCCTGAGGAAAGGTCATTACTGCATTGAAGTAGCCTCCATCACTGTATACAAAAACACCCTTTTAATTTCAAACACATGAAAACAGAAAAATGTATAAGCTTAAATGTCTATTTCATTGGTAGATATCATTAATCATTAAAGCGATGTCTCTGGATCACTACAGCAAGGCTCTTAAGTATGTTTTATCATCCTTAGGTCCTTACTACGTTTGGTTCGAGGAAAAGTCAGCATCTTTGACACAACTGAAAAGCCAGGACTAGATTTGAGGATAAAATTCGCATCCTTATCTGTTTGCAAACACGTAAGTACAGAATTGTTAGGAATTAGTACATTATTCTTTCCATATGTCCTTTTCAAAACTACATTTTATCAAAACAAGATCACAGAGACTTATGGTTCCAGAATTTAATGCTTGTAAAGAGAGGTTCTGAATTTTATACTTTATATTATATGTCAGTTGCTGTGGTCCTAGTTAAATACTTCATGTCCAAGTGATCTAGCAAAGTCATAACAATTACACGGAATTGTTTTTCATCATCGTTCATACCACCAAATTAATCTGTTTGAAGCAAATTAGTGTTACTCAAGAGGGACACATATTTACAAGCTTCCCCACCCAGAGACTTTGTTGCCCTCCTATGTTTAGTGAGCTTCGCCAACTGACATAGCCTATTTGTTCGTAGACAAAGATGGACAATGCCCGTCTCGACTTACAACTCGTCAGTAACACTGGTATAGCTTATGGGAACCCTGTTTATTCAATTGTAGCAGCATGAAGACATAATGCTGGTTAGGCAAGCACTATGCAATCCCAGAGTGACACCTAAATGCATGGATAATAAGATAAGACATGCTGCAGTACCTAAACATATCATCCACTATGACTAAATTCATCGGTAAGCGCTGCGGATCGGCATCGAAACATGCAATTCCCACACTTCACCCCGTGCAAACCAATCAGAGCTCAACACGCCTATCGCACACTCACGAATCAAGACGATGGATAACATGGGAGTCATCTCTGCAGCAAACAGAATTACAGAGTAAAAGATCGGGGCTCACTATAATGTCTCGGGCGGGCCGATGATGGTGACCTGCCACTCAAACACGTTGCCGTCGTCCACCAGCCCCGCCGAGAACCCGTCCACGGGGTTCTTCGCTAGATCTGCAACAAAGCACGGGACGCCGGGACAGGGATCAGCGCGCGATCGCGACGAATCGGGGGGCGAGGAGGGGGAGAGGGGGGGCGGATCCATACCTCGGAGCTGCTTCTGGAGCAGGAGGCTCGCCTGGCTCGGGGGGGCCGCCATGGGAGGGGAAGCAGAGCTCGATCGGATCGGATCGGCGCTAGGGTTTTTGGCGATTGGGCCTGGCTTCGCCGCCCTCGGCCTTTATTCGTGGACGCGTGCGTGCGCGTTTGGAGGTGGAGGGTGGGAATCCGGGAAGGGGGAGGAGAGAAGGCAGGGGCCGGATGATATATCGCGAAAGCTTCGGCCGCGCGGATACAGTAGTGATCGACAACGACCCGGCTAATTTTAGATACGCTCCGTTATTATTTCGAACTCCTTTTTTAAAACAGCTTTCGAACTCCTTTTTATAGGCCATACTTCGAGTTTTAATGACAATCTTCTTCGGCCGGAAAGGAAAGGACATACGGCATGTACCATCGAGTCCTTGGTTCGGCAGAGCATCTCCAACAGATTGTATACATTTTTTATTTTATTTTTGCGAGGAAGATTATATAAAAATTTAATGACCTATGATGATTTTATGGTAAACTAGCACATATGTCCGTGCGTTACAAACGGAAAAATAAAATTAATGCATATATTTAAAAGTGAGAAACGTATGTGCAAACACAACGTTTCATGCTACAATACGAAAAAATATCTCTAGTTGTCTCGTCCATGAAAACACCCACTGATGCGTGCGACGACCGATGAACCCTAGGGAAAGGGATCGATCGCACGAAGGGAAAAGGGGGGTAGGTGAGGAGAGCAGGAGGGAGGAAGACGAAGGAGATGAGAACAGAGTCGTCTAGTATTCTCTCATTGCATAACCAGTCCAGTGATACACGCTAGGTTAAGTACCCCACTCCAGGCCACACGCGTCCCATTACATCCACGGGCTCCAGCCCACTTGCTTCTGGCCCAATTACTCTCCTCACCTATTACATGTCCACCGATACACTTGTATCAGGTGTGACAGATGCCCCGCCTTGAGCGGCAGCGTCGTCCTTCCATCAAGGTGTCGTAGGATAGCGAAGGCGCATCACGTTGTAGTCCTCCCATGTTGCGGATGCTGGAGAAAGAGATGACCACTGAACGCGCACCTGAACCACCGAGCTGTTGCCTTTCTTGACCATCCGTCGATCCAGGATGGCCACGAGTTGGAGGGGAGCCGCGGTGAGGTCTGCCGCACGAGGCAGCTCGGAGAAGACCGGCGAGTAGTCCGGTGTGAAAGGCTTCAGCTGTGACACATGGAAAACTGGGTGGATGCGACTGTTGTCCGACAGTTGGAGCTTGTATGCCATGGCGCCAATGCGTTGCAGGACAGTGAACGGTCCAAAGAACTTGTAGGCGAGCCTGGGGCAGGGGCGATTAGCCACCGTAGACTGCGCGTCCGCGAACGAGCGCTCCATCCTGTGCTTGTCTGCCTTCTGTTTGACACGATTCCGGGCGCACGTGAGCTGTGCCCAGTGGGCGTCTGTATGCGTGGCCGAATCCAACTCTGAGCTCGTTTCTGCTGGCAATTGTGCGGCGAGCGTCGACAGTCCTCCAAAATTGGGTCCTTCCCATACAGTGCCTGAAAGGGTGAGGTGTTCAGCGAGGAATGATAGGTAGTATTGTACCAGAATTCCGCTGTCGAGAGCACTTGCGCCACTTGGACGGTGTATCATGGACGGCGCATCGCAAGTACATCTCCAGGCACTGGTTCACACGCTCGCTTTGACCGTCGGTTTGTGGGTGGTACGCTGTGGAGTAGCTCAATTTGGTACCAGCAGCATCAAGAATGGCACGCCACATGTTGCTGGTGAAGATGCAGTCCCGGTCGGAGATGATGGAGTGAGGAACGCCGTGGAGCTTGATGATATTGTCCCAAAAGTCACGTGCCACTGTTGCAGCCGTGAAGGTATGGCGGAGAGGCACAAAATGTGTGTACTTGGTGAAGTGGTCGACGACGACCATGATGACCTCGTAGCCCTCAGACGCCGGCAATCCCTCGATGAAGTCCATGGTTAGGTCGTGCCACGGCTCCACGGGCATGGGCAGCGGCTGTAGTAAGCCTGGCGTCTTGATGTGTTCGTGCTTGGCGTGTTGGCACACCTCGCACTGCCGCGCGAACTCATCCACGGCTTGCTTGAGGCCACGCCAGGTGAAGTGTTTCTTGACGCGCTGATATGTGGTTGTCGCGCCCGAGTGCCCCCCCACCACGCTGGCATGGAAGGCGGTGATGAGCTTGGTTTGCAGGGCCGAAATGGCGCCCATCCAAAGCTTGTTGTGGAAGCGGATGACGCCTAGATGGAGCTCGTACCCCTGCTCGTCCGGACTGTAGAGGGCCAATTGTTGGAGAAGATCTTGGGCATCTGCATCTGTCTCGTAGGAATTGGCCACTTCCCCTAACCATTGCGGTTGGCATGTTGACAGAGCGTCGAGGGCGAGGAGATGGCCGACGCGTGAGAGCGCATCCGCCGTGCCATTTTCGACTCCACACCGGTACTTGAAGGAGAATTGGAGTCCAACCAGCTTTGACATGGCTTTACACTGCAGCTCTGTGTCCAATTGTTTGTCCCCGAGGCTGCATAGGCTCTTGTGGTTGGTGACGATGACAAATGGAGCGTGTTGGAGGTAATGTCTGTTGGGGAACGTAGCAGAAATTCAAAATTTTCCTACGCATCACCAAGATCTATCTATGGAGAGACCAGCAACGAGTAGGAGGAGAGTGCATCTACATACCCTTGTAGATCGCTAAGCGGAAGCGTTCAAGTGAACGGGGTTGATGGAGTCGTACTCGTCGTGATTCAGATCACCGATGATCCTAGTGCCGAACGGACGGCACCTCCGCGTTCAACACACGTACAGCCCGGTGACGTCTCCCACGCCTTGATCCAGCAAGGAAAGAGGGAGAGGTTGAGGAAGACTCCATCCAACAGCAGCACAACGGCGTGGTGGTGGTGGAGGAGCGTGGCAATCCCGCAGGGCTTCGCCAAGCACCATGGGAGAAGAGGAGGAGAACTTGGGAGAGAGGGAGGGGCTGCACCAAAGGCATTAGGTATGTTTGGGAGGCCCTCCTACCCCACTATATATAGGGATCCCAAGGGGGGGGTGCGCCAGCCCCTAGGAGATCCAATCTCCAAGGGGGCGGCGGCCAGGGGAGGAGTCCTCCCCCCCCAAGGCACCTAGGAGGTGCCTTCCCCTGCTGGGACTCTTCCTTTAGGGTTTCCCCAGGCGCATGGGCCTCTTGGGGCTGGTGCCCTTGGCCCATGTAGGCCAAGGCGCACCCCCTACAGCCCATGTGACCCCCCGGGGCAGGTGGCCCCACCCGGTGGGCCCCCGGGACCCTTCCGGTGGTCCCGGTACAATACCGATGACCCCGAAACTTGTCTCGATGGCCGAAACAGGACTTCCTATATATAAATCTTTACCTCCGGACCATTCCGGAGCTCCTCGTGACGTCCGGGATCTCATCCGGGACTCCGAACAACATTCGGTAACCACATACAAGCTTCCTTTATAACCCTAGCGTCATCGAACCTTAAGTGTGTAGACCCTACGGGTTCGGGAGACATGCAGACATGACCGAGACATTCTCCAGTCAATAACCAACAGCGGGATCTGGATACCCATGTTGGCTCCCACATGTTCCACGATGATCTCATCGGATGAACCACGATGTCAAGGACTCAATCGATCCCGTATTCAATTCCCTTTGTCTAGCGGTATTTTACTTGCCCGAGATTCGATTGTCGGTATACCGATACCTTGTTCAATCTCGTTACCGGCAAGTCACTTTACTCGTTCCGTAACACATCATCCCGTGATCAACTCCTTGGTCACATTGCGCATATGATGATGTCCTACCGAGTGGGCCCAGAGATACCTCTCCGTTTACACGGAGTGACAAATCCCAGTCTCGATTCGTGCCAACCCAACAGACACTTTCGGAGATACCTGTAATGCACCTTTATAGCCACCCAGTTACGTTGTGACGTTTGGTACACCCAAAGCATTCCTACGGTATCCGGGAGTTGCACAATCTCATGGTCTAAGGAAAAGATACTTGACATTGGCAAAGCTCTAGCAAATGAACTACACGATCTTTTGTGCTAGTCTTAGGATTGGGTCTTGTCCATCACATCATTCTCCTAATGATGTGATCCCGTTATCAACGACATCCAATGTCCATAGCCAGGAAACCATGACTATCTGTTGATCACAACGAGCTAGTCAACTAGAGGCTTACTAGGGACATATTGTGGTCTATGTATTCACACGTGTATTACGATTTCCGGATAATACAGTTATAGCATGAATAAAAGACAATTATCATGAACAAGGAAATATAATAATAATACTTTTATTATTGCCTCTAGGGCATATTTCCAACAGTCTCCCACTTGCACTAGAGTCAATAATCTAGTTCACATCGCCATGTGATTAACACTCACAGGTCACATCACCATGTGACTAATACCCAAGAGTTTACTAGAGTCAGTAGTCTAGTTCACATCACTATGTGATTAACACTCAATGAGTTTTATGTTTGATCATGTTGCTTGTGAGAGAGGTTTTAGTCAACGGGTCTGAACCTTTCAGATCCGTGTGTGCTTTACAAATCTTTATGTCATCTCCTAGATGCAGCTACCATGCTCTATTTGGAGCTATTCCAAATAACTGTTCTACTTGCAACTATTCTAAATTGTTGCCCCATTGTACGTATCCGGTATCTCTACTTAGAGCTATCCGGATAGGTGTTAAGCTTGCATCGTCGTAACTTTTACGACGAACTCTTTTACCACCTCCATAATCGAGAAAATTCCTTAGTCCACTAGTTACTAAGGGTAACTTTGACCGCTGTCTGTGAGCCATTCTTGGATCACTCTTGTACCCCTTGACTGACTCATGGCAAGGCACACTTCAGGTGCGGTACACAGCATAGCATACTGAAGAGCCTACGTCTTAAGCATAGGGTACGACCTTCGTCCTTTCTCTCTATTCTGCCGTGGTCGAGCTTTAAGTCTTAACTTCGTACCTTACAACTCAGGCAAGAACTCCTTCTTTGACTGGTCCATCTTGAACACCTTCAAGATCATGTCAAGGTATGTGCTCATTTGAAAGTATTATTAAGTGTTTTGATCTATCCTTATAGATCTTGATGCTCAATGTTCAAGTAGCTTAATCCAGGCTTTCCATTGAAAAACACTTTCAAAATAACCCTATATGCTTTCCAGAAATTCTACATCATCTCTGATCATCAATATGTCAACAACATATACTCATCAGAAATTCTATAGTGCTCCCACTCACTTCTTTGGAAATACAAGTTTCTCATAAACTTTGTATAAATCCAAAATCTTTGATCATCTCATCAAAGCGTACATTCCAACTCCGAGATGCTCACTCCAGTCCTTAGAAGGATTGCTGGAGCTTTGCATACTTTTTAGCATCCTTAGGATCGACAAAACTTTTCTGATTGTATTGCATACAACCTTTCCTTACGAAAACTGGTAAGGAAACTTGTCTTGACATCCATCTGCCAGATTTCATAAATGCAGCTAATGCTAACATGAATTCGATGGACTTTAAGCATCGCTACGGATGAGAAAATCTCATCGTAGTCAACTCCTTGAACTTGTGGAAAAACTTTTCGCCACAAGTCGAGCTTCATGGACGGTGACATTACCATCCACGTCCGTCTTCTTCTTAAAGATCCATTTATCTTAATGGCTTGCCGATCATCGGGCAAGTCCACCAAAGTCCATGGATCCGTTCTCGGATTTTATGGCCTCGAGCCATTTATCGGAATCCGGGCTCACCATTGCTTCTCCATAGCTCGTAGGTTCATTGTTGTCTAGCAACATGACTTCCAAGACAGGATCACCGTACCACTCCAAAGTAGTACGTGTCCTTGTCGTCCTACGAGGTTTGGTAGTGACTTGATCCGAAGTTTCATGATCAATATCATAAGCTTCCACTTCAATTGGTGTAGGTGCCACAGGAACAACTTCCTGTGCCCTGCCACACACTAGTTGAAGAGACGGTTCAATAACCTCATCAAGTCTCCACCATCCTCCCACTCAACTCTTTCGAGAGAAACCTTTCCTCGAGAAAGGACCCGATTCTAGAAACAATCCATATTGCTTTCGGATCTGAATTAGGAGGTATACCCAACTGTTTTGGGTTTCCTATGAAGATGCATTTTATCCGCTTTGGGTTCGAGCTTATCAACCTGAAACTTTTTCATATAAGCGTCGCAGCCCCAAACTTTTAAGAAACGACAACTTAGGTTTCTCTAAACCATAATTCATACGGTGTCATCTCAACGGAATTACGTGGTGCCCTATTTAAAGTGAATGTGGTTGTCTCTAATGCCTAACCCATGAACAATAGTGGTAATTCGATAAGAGACATCATGGTATGCATCATATCCAATAGGGTGCAGTTATGATGTTCGGACACACCATCACACTATGGTGTTCCAGGCGGTATTAATTGTGAAACAATTTCCACAATGTCTTAATTGTGTGCCAAAACTCGTAACTCAGATATTCATCTCTATGATCATATCATAGAGATTTTATCCTCTTGTCACAATGATCTTCTACTTCACTCTGAAATTACTTGAATCATTCAATAATTCAGACTTGTGTTTCATCAAGTAAATATTCTCAACATCTACTCGAATCATTTATGAAGTAAGAACATAACGATATTCACTGCATGCCTCAGCACTCATTGGACTGCACACATCAAAATGTGTTGCTTCCAACAAGTTGCTATCTTGTTCCATTTTATTGAAACCGAGGCTTTTCAGTCATCTTGCCTATGTGGTATGATTTGCATATCTCAAGTGATCCAAAATCAAGTGAGTCCAAACGATCCATCTGCATGGAGTTTCTTCATGCGTATACACCAATAGACATGGTTCGCATGTCTCAAACTTTTCAAAAATGAGTGAGTCCAAATATCCATCAACATGGAGCTTCTTCATGCGTTTTATACCAATATGACTTACATGGCAGTGCCACAAGTAAGTGGTACTATCATTACTATCTTATATCTTTTGGCATGAAAATGTGTATCACTACGACCGAGATTCAATAAACCATTCCTTTAGGTGCAAGAGCACTCATTCAGGTTTAATACTAATCTTGATGGTAGAGGGAGCGTGCGATGTTTGATTATATCAAACTTGGAAACACTTCCAACACATATCGTCAGCTCTCCTTTAGCTAGTCTCCGTTTAATTCAGTAGCTTTTATTTCGAGTTACTAACACTTAGCAACCGAACCGGTATCTTATACCCTGATGCTACTAGGAGTACTAGTAAAGTACACATTAACATAATGTATATCCAATATACTTCTATCGACCTTGCCAGCCTTCTCATCTACCAAGTATCTAGGGTAATCCTGCTCCAGTGGTTGTTCCCCTTATTTACAGAAGCACTTAGTCTCGGGTTTGGGTTCAACCTCGGGTTTCTTCATTGGTGCAGCAGCTGATTTGCCGTTTCATGAAGTATCCCTTCTTTCCCTTGCCCTTCTTGAAACTAGTGGTTTCATCAACCATCAACAATTAATGCTCCTTCTTGATTTCTACTTTCGCGATGTCAGACAACGCGAATACCTCAAGGATCATCATCTCTATCCTTGATATGTTATAGTTCATCACGAAGCTCTAGCAGCTTGGTGGCAATTACTTTGGGGAAACATCACTATCTCATCTGGAAGATCAACTCCCACTCGATTCAAGTGATTGTTGCACTCAGACAATCTGAGCACAAGCTCAACGATTGAGCTTTTCTCCCTTAGTTTGTAGGCTAAGAAAATCGTCGGAGGTCTTATACCTCTTGACATGGGCACGAGCCTGAAATCCCAATTTCAGCCCTCGAAACATCTCATATGTTCCGCGATGTTTCGGAAAACGTCTTTGGTGCCTCTACTTAAACCATTTAACTGAACTATCACGTAGTTATCAAAACGTGTATGTCCGATGTTCGCAACATCCACAAACGACGTTTGGGGTTCAGCACACTAAGCGGTGCATTAAGGACATAAGCTTTCTACTGTCCGCATAATTGCTACTTTCAACTTTCAACTATATTTTCTCTAGGAACATATCTAAAACAGTAGAACTAAAGCGCGAGCTACGACATAATTTGCAAAAAGGTCTTTTGACTATGTTCAAGATAATTAAGTTCATCTTATGAACTCCCACTCAGATAGACATCCCTCTAGTCATCTAAGTGATTACATGATCCGAGTCAACTAGGCCGTGTCCGATCATCACGTGAGACGGACTAGTTAACGTCGGTGAACATCTTCATGTTGATCGTATCTACTATACGACTCATGCTCGACCTTTCGGTCTCCGTGTTCCGAGGCCATGTCTGCACATGCTAGGCTCGTCAAGTTAACCCTAAGTGTTTTCGCTATGTAAAACTGTCTTACACCCGTTGTATGTGAACGTAAGAATCCATCACACCCGATCATCACGTGGTGCTTAGAAGCGACGAACTGTAGCAACGGTGCACAGTTAGGGGAGAACACTTCTTGAAATTGTTGTAAGGGATCATCTTATTTACTACCGTCGTTCTAAGCAAACAAGATGCATAAACATGATAAACATCACATGCAATCAAATAGTGACATGATATGGCCAATATCATTTTGCTCCTTTTGATCTTCATCTTCGGGGCTCCATGATCATCATCGTCACCGGCATGACACCATGATCTCCATCATCATGATCTCCATCATCGTGTCTTCATGAAGTTGTCACGCCAACGACTACTTCTACTTCTATGACTAACGCGTTTAGCAATAAAGTAAAGTAGTTTACATGGCGTTCTTCAATGACACGCAGGTCATACAAAAATAAAGACAACTCCTATGGCTCCTGCCGGTTGTCATACTCATCGACATGCAAGTCGTGAATCCTATTACAAGAACATGATCAATCTCATACATCACATATATCATTCATCACATCTTTTTGGCCATATCACATCACATAGCATACCCTGCAAAAACAAGTTAGACGTCCTCTAATTGTTGTTGCATGTTGTACGTGGCTGCTATGGGTTTCTAGCAAGAACGTTTCTTACCTACGCAAAACCACAACGTGATATGCCAATTGCTATTTACCCTTCATAAGGACCCTTTTCATCGAATCCGTTCCGACTAAAGTGGGAGAGACTGGCACCCGCTAGCCACCTTATGCACCAAGTGCATGTCAATCGGTGGAACCTGTCTCACGTAAGAGTACGTGTAAGGTCGGTCCGGGCCGCTTCATCCCACAATACCGTCGAAACAAGATTGGACTAGTAACGGTAAGCATATTGAACAACATCAACGCCCACAACTACTTTGTGTTCTACTCGTGCAAAGAATCTACGCAATAGACCTAGCTCATGATGCCACTGTTGGGGAACGTAGCAGAAATTCAAAATTTTCCTACGCATCACCAAGATCTATCTATGGAGAGACCAGTAACGAGTAGGAGGAGAGTGCATCTACATACCCTTGTAGATCGCTAAGCGGAAGCGTTCAAGTGAACGGGGTTGATGGAGTCGTACTCGTCGTGATTCAGATCACCGATGATCCTAGTGCCGAACGGACGGCACCTCCGCGTTCAACACACGTACAGCCCGGTGACGTCTCCCACGCCTTGATCCAGCAAGGAAAGAGGGAGAGGTTGAGGAAGACTCCATCCAACAGCAGCACAACGGCGTGGTGGTGGTGGAGGAGCGTGGCAATCCCGCAGGGCTTCGCCAAGCACCATGGGAGAAGAGGAGGAGAACTTGGGAGAGAGGGAGGGGCTGCACCAAAGGCATTATGTATGTTTGGGAGGCCCTCCTACCCCACTATATATAGGGATCCCAAGGGGGGGGGTGCGCCAGCCCCTAGGAGATCCAATCTCCAAGGGGGCGGCGGCCAGGGGAGGAGTCCTCCCCCCCCCCAAGGCACCTAGGAGGTGCCTTCCCCTGCTGGGACTCTTCCTTTAGGGTTTCCCCAGGCGCATGGGCCTCTTGGGGCTGGTGCCCTTGGCCCATGTAGGCCAAGGCGCACCCCCTACAGCCCATGTGACCCCCCGGGGCAGGTGGCCCCACCCGGTGGGCCCCCGGGACCCTTCCGGTGGTCCCGGTACAATACCGATGACCCCGAAACTTGTCCCGATGGCCGAAGCAGGACTTCCTATATATAAATCTTTACCTCCGGACCATTCCGGAGCTCCTCGTGACGTCCGGGATCTCATCCGGGACTCCGAACAACATTCGGTAACCACATACAAGCTTCCTTTATAACCCTAGCGTCATCGAACCTTAAGTGTGTAGACCCTACGGGTTCGGGAGACATGCAGACATGACCGAGACATTCTCCAGTCAATAACCAACAGCGGGATCTGGATACCCATGTTGGCTCCCACATGTTCCACGATGATCTCATCGGATGAACCACGATGTCAAGGACTCAATCGATCCCGTATTCAATTCCCTTTGTCTAGCGGTATTTTACTTGCCCGAGATTCGATCGTCGGTATACCGATACCTTGTTCAATCTCGTTACCGGCAAGTCACTTTACTCGTTCCGTAACACATCATCCCGTGATCAACTCCTTGGTCACATTGCGCATATGATGATGTCCTACCGAGTGGGCCCAGAGATACCTCTCCGTTTACACGGAGTGACAAATCCCAGTCTCGATTCGTGCCAACCCAACAGACACTTTCGGAGATACCTGTAATGCACCTTTATAGCCACCCAGTTACGTTGTGACGTTTGGTACACCCAAAGCATTCCTACGGTATCCGGGAGTTGCACAATCTCATGGTCTAAGGAAAAGATACTTGACATTGGCAAAGCTCTAGCAAATGAACTACACGATCTTTTGTGCTAGTCTTAGGATTGGGTCTTGTCCATCACATCATTCTCCTAATGATGTGATCCCGTTATCAACGACATCCAATGTCCATAGCCAGGAAACCATGACTATCTGTTGATCACAACGAGCTAGTCAACTAGAGGCTTACTAGGGACATATTGTGGTCTATGTATTCACACGTGTATTACGATTTCCGGATAATACAGTTATAGCATGAATAAAAGACAATTATCATGAACAAGGAAATATAATAATAATACTTTTATTATTGCCTCTAGGGCATATTTCCAACAATGTCGCCACTTCTCGGCAGCCATGATGACATCGAGAAACTCCTTCTCATAGATGGAGAGGCGCTGATTGCGCACCCCCAACGCCTTGCTAAGATAGGCCACGAGGTGGCCATCCTGGACCAGCACGGCTCCCACGCCGGTGTTGCACGCGTAGGTCTCGATGGAGAAGGGGCGTGAGAAGTCCGGCAGAGCAAGAACGGGGGTGTTGACCATGGCATCCTTGAGCAAGTCGAATGTCGCTTGTGCTTGAGCTGACCACATGAATCCTTTCTTGGTGAGGAGTTGTGTCAGTGGCTTGGAGATGATTCCATAACGAGGAACAAATTTGTGATAATAGCCCGTGAGCCCAAGGAATCCGCGCAGCTCAGTGGCATTTGTTGGAGTAGGCCACTCACGCATCGCACTCGTCTTGCTGGGATCGGTGGCCACACCTTGCTTAGAGATCACATGACCCAGGTATTCGATGCGAGGCTGAGCAAAGGAACACTTGGACTCTTTGGCATATAGTTGATGTTGGCAGAGAATGGAGAAGACAGTGCGAAGGTGCTCCACATGTTCTGCAGAGAGCAGCTGAACACAAGATTTTCATCAAGGAACGTAATGACAAACTTACGATTTGGACCATAGAAGATGGAGTTTATCAAGCACTGGAATGTTGGTGGTCCGTTCGTGACTCCGAAAGGCATGACTCTGAATTGGAAGTGCCTATGATGTGTTTTGAAAGCAGTCTTCTCTTCATCACTTACTCTCATTCGTATTTGATGATACCCAGCTCATAAATCAATCTTGGAAAAGAATGCAGCGCCTGCGAGTTCATCCAAGAGCTCGTCGATGATTGGCAGGAGAAATTTGTTCTTTATAGTAATAGTGTTGAGTCGACGGTAATCCACGCAGAACCTCCAAGTGTCGTTTTTCTTCTTTACCAGCAACACATGAGCTGCAAACGAGCTCATGCTGTGGGTGATCAGGCCTTGGCGGAGCATCTCCAAAACTTGCCGTTCTATCTCATCTTTCTGCAGCGGCAAGTAGCGGTAGGGTCGGCAGTTGACGGGGACTGCTCCGGGTTCCAAATTGATGGCATGATCATATTGACTGTGTAGGGGAAGTGTGGCAGGCTCCTCGAAGACATCTCTGAATTCTGTCAACACTTGTTGGATGACAGGAAAATAGGATCCTCTTTATTGTGGGAAGACAGGGCCTGCATGTCCACCAAAGCAACATCCCAAATCTCGTTCGCCTCATGCATTTGCCATAATTGAGCTGCATCGAGGGCTGTGATAGCTGGTGTTTCGTCTGATCGGACACCGGTGAGATGCACCGGTGTTCCTTCACAATCAAACTGGATTGTCTTGAGATTCCAATCACACTGCATCAGGATATATTGGGCAAATCAATCCACCCCGAGGACTGCGTCATAGACCCCGAGTTGCAGGACACGCATGTCTGAACTGAACTTGTGTCCTTGTGCCGTCCATTGTAGCCGAGGAACCATTTCAGTGCACTGTAGCTATTGTCCATTAGCCACTCTGACAGCTACTGTAGGTATGGGCTTGGTCGCTACAGTGATGCATTTGGCAAAGGATGCATTGACAAAACTGTGTGTACTCCCGGAATCAACCAGCAACAACATTGTGTGGTCGCCAACGGTTGCGCGAAGTCTGATAGTTTCCGCGGATTCGGTGCCTTCCACCATGTTGGCTGACAGTAAGCAGCAGGCTGGTTCTGTGGCTGCCGGCTCATCCAGTAGTTCTAGGGCGTGTACTGCGTCATCGAAGAGAACTTCCCCATACTCCCTTACCTCAATTGTCAATAACTAAGCTGAGCGCTTGCACTGGTGTTCCATGGAGTACTTCTCCCCACAACAAAAACAAAGGCCATGTTGGCGTCTGTAATCGCGTAACTGTCGCTCTCTGCCAAAGTCATCTGTAGCTGGTTTGGCTGCTACCATCAGTCGAGTAAGAGGCACCGCTGGCCCTATGGATGGTGATGGTGGTGGTCTTCCTAGTGGTAGTGCCGCATAGGGCAATGGTGATGATCTGCCCGTATGCGCCGGTCACGACTTGGACCACTGATTTTCAAGCTCTTCTTCCTAAATCCTTGCAAAAACTGTGGCCCTCGTGATGCTATTGGGTGCTTGCATGCGTAACGCTGCTCGGAGCTCATCCTTCAGGCCTAATAGGAACTAAGAAACAAAGAATTTTGGCTGAGGGTTGCATCCAGTGCCAGCAAATTGTACATGTAAACTTCGAATTGCTACCTGTAGTCCACCACACTGTCGGTCTGCCTCAACTGCAAGAGATTGTGCATCATGGATTCGAACTCCTCTAGTCCAAACTCCTCCTCCAGAGCACGTCTGAACATATCCCAGTGGAGAACTAGATGCTGCTGCCGAAACGCTCGGAGCTAGAGCGCGACATGTCCCTCGACATAGAGCGCTGCGGTGGCCACCCAATTGTGCTCTGGCACGTGATAGAGCTCGAAATAAGCTAAACAACGATCAAGCCAGAGGCATGGACCCTCACCGTCGAAGCGAGGAAACTGGTGTTTAGGTGGTCTGATGTCGTGATCCTCCCGTGGTTGTTGCAAGTGGGCGTGTTCTGGCGGAACGGCCGGTGGTTCTGGCCTGGGAAGCAGGGGCGTCCCCTCGTTGACCAGTTGCGCAGGCTGCGGTCCTACGGTGAGCGCATGCGGCATGGGCAACTGTAAGTGCATCTAGTGCCCCTTAGTGATTTTGGTGTATTGAAGACTTATAGGTTAAGGATCTAATGTGTTTATGAGTGTACACGGGTCTATAAGTCTATGAGGAGTTTGATATTTATAGAGAAAGTCGACCCCTAAAAATGAATATCTTCGACTGAAGATTTTGGTATTTCTGAAGACTTTCATGAAGACTTTGAAAGTGAAGAAATTGGTGTGTCCGTGAAGACTTGATATTCATGCGAGGAATATGAAGCTTGAAGACTTTCGTTTTCATAAGTTTTGTTTTTCTCTTTCTTGAGTCATAGGAAACACCGTACTGTTAAAGGGGGTCGAGGAAATACTAAGGAAAAATTTCCATGTGATGCTCAACTCAAAATCCTACACCTACCAATACCTTCGAGTGAAGCCATTGGAAATCTCATACAGTTCACTCAATTTCTTCAGTGACAGAGACGAAGTTCTTCTGGTCGCTGAGGAATTTGTTCTGACTGAGGAGTTAGGAATTCGCCAGTGCGAATTGCCTACATAGTGAGGAACATGATAGCCCTGAGGAATTTGAGAGTCAAATTTCCGACCGTTGCTGTGCTACGCGCCAGCTATCCCAAAATATCTTATCCACATAGCAGTCATATCATTGAAGGGCATTTATGTCTTATCATGTCAGGCTGCTCCCTAGGCTATAAATAGCCGCCCCCTACAACCACTAGCTGGTTGGCTGCTCCGAGAGAAACTAACACTTGTCATTTGAGAGCAACCCATCCTCCGAGGACTTTGAGCAAAAATCATCGAGTGAGGAAAATCCAAACCCAAACACCCACAAATCCAAAGTGATTGAGCATCACTAAAGAGATTGATCCTGCGTGGATCCGATGCTTGTTACCTTTGAAGACTGTGCTTCTTCCAGATAGTTAGGCGTCATGGTCTAGAGCATCCAAGAGGAATTGTGGATCGCCGAGTGACTGAAGTCTGTGAAGGTTTGGAAGTCACCTGAAGACTTACCACGAGTGATTGGACGAGGTCTGTGTGACCTTAGTTCAAGGAGAATACGGTGAGGACTTGGTCTCCTGAGCTGCGTGCTCAGTGACTGGGTGTCCGGGACTGTGTGTCCTCGAGTTTAAATACTCAGCCGCTCCAACCAGATGTACAACTGAGACAGCAGTTGGAACTGGTCTACCAAATCATTGTCTTCACCAACCTTACTGGTTCTATTTCCTCAACTCTTTCATTTCCTCATTACTGTGTTGAGTGTTTGTTCATATCTGTGTTTGAAGACTTTGACTGAAGACTTTCTCAATTTCCTCAGTTCAATTTCTTCAGTCTGTTTGTCTTCATCTTGTGTTATCCTGTGTTTACGCTTTCTGTACTCTGTGTTTGTCTTCATTTCATCATGATGACCATGTGTGTATTCTGTCATGCTTACTTCTGAGTACTTATTCCGCTGCAAGTAGTTCTTCGCTAAGGAATTTCCTCACCGGCAAATTCCTTAGTGAAGAATTCATAAAAGTCGCCTATTAACCCCCCCTCTAGTCGATATAACGCACTTTCAATTGGTATCAGAGCAAGGTACTCCCTTGTTCTGTGTGATTTTGGTTTAACCACCTGAAGTTCTAGTTATGTCGATTACTGGATCGAGGAACGTTACATGCCCCATCTTTGATGGTCATGAGTATCCTCGGTGGAAGGCCATGATGAAAAAGTGACTCATGGCTATGGACATCGAACTGTGGACTGTCACCGAGATCGGTCTTACCGATCTATGCAAGATGGCTGAGGCTGATGACATTCGCAAGTACACACTGCTTAACCTCACAGCGAAGGATGTCATCTGCTCTAGTCTGTCCCGAAATCAGTTCAGGAACGTCATGCATCTCAATCACGTGAAGCTAATCTGGGACCGTCTCTCTGAGGTCTATGAAGGTCATCGGACTCGTCATGATCCTTGGTTTGAGGATCACAAGGAATCTCTCAATGCGATGACATTCGAACCAGAATCATCATCGTCTACCCTCTGCCTTATGGCAAACGGTGCTGAGGTAACCGAAGCTGAGGTAACCGAATCCTACCTATCTGAATCTAGTGATGATGAATCTGGCGATGAATTTGGACCTAGCTATGCCAAACTTGCTTCCCTTGCCCATAAGCAACAAAGAGCCTTGGAAAAAGTTCACTACATGCTAAATAAGAGCGATGATATGTTGGGTGAAGAAATGGATCAGTCAAAAGCCTTGGCTGAAAGTCTTCAGGGACTCCATTCCAAGTTTGACGACCTTCAAGGTCATCATAATGCTCTTTTATCTGATCATGAGAAGCTTTCTTTTGAACTTCTTCAAAGAAAGAAAGATCTTGAGAAGCTAAGAGTGTGTTATGAAGATCTTCAGAAGGAGTGCGATTCATTACTTGCTCAACAAATTAGTGCTACTCAGGAAAAATTTGATCCTCCATGCTTAAAGTGCATTGAACGTGAATCTGCTAATTCTTCACCTGAATGTTCAAATGCTTCAAATGTTACAAATTCTTCACCTGCCTCTGCTATCACTAATTCCTCATCTGAGGACATTGCTAGTATCACTGACGATGCAGGGCTGAAGGAATTGTATATGACAGGCATGTACAAAAGCCTCAAAGGGCATCAGACTCTTTGTGATGTGCTTAAAAAGCAGATCCTCAACAGAAACTCTAGGAAAGAGGGTATTGCCTTTGAGAGGAAACTCAATGCTGATGGAACATATTGGAAGCCTGAGCAGTACCCTAAAACCTCATGGGTTGCTGCAAAGGGACCTCTAGTTGATCCATCTAACTTATCTGGCTTTACGTGTGAATCTCCTCATTCTTCTGATGAGTCATTTGACTCCAACTATAAACTGTTCAAAAATCAGAATGGTGAAGTATTTGCTAGATATGTTGGCATTAACTGCAGGAACGGATCCCCTATGAAGAAAATCTGGGTTCCCAAAAGTTATGTTGAAAGTCTTCAGGTGAATGTCCTCATGACACCACCAGTGAAGAATAGGAACCCCAGATCAAACTCTTCATATGGACCAAATTCTTCATATGGATCCAAGTCCTCATACGGACCAAATTCCTCACGTGGATCAAATTCCTCAAAAGGATCAAAATCCTCATATGAACATCATCGTGCTAACAACTCTGTTTCGCAGGGTAGAGCTAAGGGCTATGAATATGAGCATTATTCTTCAAATCATTATGTTCATAGGTCCTCGAAGAATTTCTCTGCTTATTCATATGCTTACCCTAACCCCTCTTATGTGAAACGAAATGGTTTGGCATCTTTGCCACCTTTCTCATATGGTGCTCGCAGAGTGATGAACTCTTTGCCACCCCTCCAGATGTGGGTGGTGAAGAAAAAGAACTAATCTCTTATGCAGGGTCAGGTCTCCAGACATGCTTTAACGTCTGAAGAATTTGCTGGGGGCCTGACAAAATG
This sequence comes from Triticum aestivum, assembly GCF_018294505.1. NCBI lineage: Eukaryota > Viridiplantae > Streptophyta > Magnoliopsida > Poales > Poaceae > Triticum > Triticum aestivum. Next base: position 518,414,625 of record NC_057795.1, on the reverse strand, counting down.
CCTGAAAGGACGTAGGCGAATCATGATGAAATGAACTTTCATTTCACACGTCCTCATACTGATTATCTGATCAAATTATTTGATGAAATTGAACTGATGATACTGATGTCATATTCTTCACTGATGAAGTATATGAGTTTGTAAGCTGCACTAATTCATCTGTAGGATGGTCAACCTAAAGCAAATGAGTGGGTCCTCGATAGTGAATGTATAAATCACATGACTGGTGACAAGAATCTATTGATGGATGCTCCCTTAACTCCATCACATCTGAAGCATATCATCTTCGCTGACAAAGGCAAAAGTCAGTCTTCGAAGGCTTTAGGAGAGGAGACTTGTACATTGTTGATTTCTCTACAGGACCACAACCTGCCGTGTGCTTACTTGCAAAAGCTTCAAAAGGCTGTCTATGGCATCGACGACTTGGTCATGCTGGCATGAGGAATCTGCACACGCTCGCGAAGAAGAAGCATGTCATTGGCATTGAGAACGCCAAATTCCTCAAGGATCACCTATGTGGTGCCTGTGAAGCTGGAAAAATGACCAAGGCCAAGCATCTAGCAAAGATTATCATGACCACCACTCAACCATTTGAATTGCTTCACATGGATCTCTTCGGTCCTAATCATTATTCTGCTGTGACTAATGATGCATCTCTATATGGCTTTGTTATTGTTGATGATTACTCTCGTTACACATGGGTACACATTGTTACTTACAAACATGAAGTGCAGGAAGTCTTCAAACGATTTTACTCGAGGGCTTCAACCAACTTTGGTGTGAAGATCAAGCACATCAGGAGTGACAATGGAACTGAGTTCAAGAATTCCGGTCTTGATGGCTATCTTGATGAACTTGGTATTACTCATGAATTATCTGCTCCTTATACTCCTCAGCAAAATGGCATCGTGGAGCGCAAGAACAGAACTCTTGTTGAGATGGCTTGCACTGTGCTTGATGAATACAAAACACCTCATCGGTTTTGGATTGATGCAATTGATACCGCGTGCCACATCATCAACAGAGTATATCTTCACAAATTCTTCAAGAAGACTGCCTATGAACTCCTCACTGACAAGAAATCCAATGTGAGTTATTTCAAAGTCTTCGGTGCTAAATGTTGGATTAGAGATCCTCATCACAATGCTAAATTTGCACCGAAAACACATGAAGGTTTTATGCTTGGTTATGGAAAGGACTCGCACACCTACAGAGTCTTCAACATCACTCTTCACAAGATTGTTGAAACTATAGATGTGCGGTTCGATGAAACTAATGGCTCGCAAAGAGAGCACCTACCTTCTGTGATAGATGAACCAGCACCTGAGGATTCTATCAAGTTCAAGGCTACTGAGGATATCATTCCTACCGAAGAATCTACTGAAGAATTCATTCTAGAACACGAAGATCGTCGAGCTGATGTACCTGAGGAAAATGCTGAAGAAAATGCTGATATTCCTCAATGACAACCAGCTCATCCTCGCGTTGCAAAAGAAGTGCAAGTTGAAAAGATTATCGATGACATTGAAGCACCAGGTCCTCTCACACGCTCAAAAGCTTCACATTTATCTAACTTTTGTGGGCACTATGCTTTTGTCTCTATCACAGAGCCCACCAAGGTAGATGAAGCATTTCTGGAGCCTGAGTGGATTCAGGCTATGCAAGAAGAATTACATCAGTTCGAGCTCAATAATGTCTGGGAACTGGTCAAACGTCCAGATCCTCGCAACCATAATATCATCGGCACAAAGTGGATCTACCGCAACAAGCAAGATGAAAATGGCCTTGTGGTGAGGAATAAGGCACGACTTGTAGCTCAAGGCTACACACATGTTGAAGGAATTGATTTCTATGAAACTTTTGCACCTGTTGCTAGACTTGAGGCTATTCGCATATTACTTGCTTATGCTAACCATCATAATATCATCTTACAACAAATGGATGTGAAAAGTGCATTCCTCAATGGTAAGCTTGAGGAAGAAGTATATGTTGCTCAACCCCCAGGTTTTGAAGATCCAAAGAATCCTGACAAAGTCTTCAGACTCAACAAGGCCCTCTATGGCCTCAAGCAGGCCCCTCGGGCGTGGTATGATACTTTGAAGGAATTCTTCGTGAAGAATGGCTTCACACCCGGTTCACTCGATCCTACTCTCTTTACTAAATCTTATGATGGTGAACTGTTTGTGTGCCAAATATACGTTGATGATATTATCTTTGGCTGTACTGACCAACGTTATAGTGATGAATTTGCCTATATGATGAGTGAAGAATATCAAATGTCTATGATGGGAGAGTTGAAATTCTTCTTAGGTCTTCAAATTCGTCAACAACACAATGGTATATTCATATCTTAGGAGAAATACCTCAAGGAAGTTCTGAGGAAATTCAGCATGCAAGATTGCAAAGGAGTCAAAATTCCTATGCCCACAAATGGCCATCTATGCACTAATGAAAATGGTATTGACTTCGATCACAAGGTATACCGCTCCATGATTGGTTCTTTATTGTACTTATGTGCATCTAGGCCAGATATAATGCTTAGTGTTTGCATGTGTGCCCGATTTCAAGCTACACCGAAGGAATCACACCATAAGGCTGTGAAGCATATTCTTCGATATCTAGCTCACACACCAACACTAGGACTATGGTACCCCAAGGGCTCTACCTTTGATCTCATTGGATATTCTGACTCTGACTATGCTGGTGATCATGTGGACCGCAAGTCAACATCTGGTACTTGTCATTTCCTCGGACGATCTTTGGTTTGTTGGTCCTCGAAGAAACAGAACTGCGTATCACTGTCTATTGCTGAAGCTGAGTACATTGCTGCTGGTTCTTGTTGTGCTCAATTGCTCTGGATGAAGCAAACTCTCAAGGACTATGGCATCATCATGAAGAATGTGCCTCTCTATTGTGACAATGAGAGTGCCATCAAGATTGCTCACAACCTAGTTCAGCACTCGAAGACAAAGCACATTCAGATTCGTCATCATTTTCTTCATGATCATGTGTTGAAGGGCGACATTTCTATTGAGCATGTGAAGACTGAAGAACAGCTAGCTGATATCTTCACAAAGCCCTTGGATGAGAAGAGATTTAGCAAGTTGCGGTGTGAGCTAAATATCTTAGAGTCTTCGAATGGTCTTTGAAAAGGACACACATCCTAACACTTATGCAAAATTGATGACTTAGATGTGCAACACATGAAGAAATGTTTTTCTTCAATCAATGAAGAATAACACTCTAAGTGTGAAGAAATTAATGAAGAATTTAATTCTCAGAACCCTACGACAATTGTACGCGGTGTCTGAAATCATCATTCTTATACGGTGGGTCACGCCACCACAAAAGTTGAAAATCTTCAATTTGAGTTTTTCCTTAGTTTTGAAATTCCTCAGTTTTTCAAATTCTTCAACTTTGCAAAATCTTCACTGTTTCTGTCATCTTTCTTCATTGGCTATATATATAGGGATAATTAGATTTATGCCCCTAGTTGTGTCCCACTCGTCTGTTTTACCCCTAATTCCCAAAAGTCACCGGTTCTATCCAAGTCACTTTGCTCCTCTTATGCTTTTGCCCTTTGACCGTTTGACTGTCAGTTTGAAAACTTCATAACTAATTCATACTAAATCACAAAAATGCAAATAAGATACCAAAATGTTCAGAAAAACATCACCTACATGCCAGTGTCATTTGCATTCATGAAAAAAGTGTTGGAAAGTGCCCATCTGAGTTTTAGCTCTTATGCTACCACCATGAATAGTAAAATCTAAAAAAGTTCAAAAAAAATAAAAAAATTGGTGTCAAAGAATGACAAATGTTTTAAGTGCCTGCCAAGTTTCATCAGGGAATAACATTCATGGGTGCCACGGCAAAAAAAAAACAATCAGCACTCCAAAATAGATTATTATTTTGCCACGACTTCCACGAATGTCATTCCCTAATGAAACTTGGCAAGCACTTAGAACATTTGTCGTTCTTTGCCACCAAATTTTTTTTGAATTTTTTTAGAGTTTACTATTCATGGTGGTATCAAAATAGCTAAAACTCGGATGTGCACTTTCCAACACTTTTTTCATGAATGGAAATGACACTGACATATAGGTGATGTTTTTCTGAACATTTTGGTATCTTATTTGCATTTTCCTGATTTAGTATGAATTAGTTATGAAGTTTTCAAACTGACGGTCAAACAGTCAAAGGGCAAAAGCATAAGAGGAGCAAAGTGACTTGGACAGAACCAGTGACTTTTGGGAATTAGGGGTAAAATAGACGAGTGGGACACAACTAGGGGCATAAATCTAATTATCCCATATTTTGTATGGGTTTATGTCCTCTACAGCATTCACTTATGGCTATTTCTTCAAGTTGCGTTTTCTGCTAAGTGAATGTGATCAGACCCTTCCCCCTCTATGCTATACTCAACCCAATCTATTCACAAATTCTTCATGTGCGTTCTATTTGAAACTCGTTCAAAATCTTCACTGTGTCCTGTCAGCTGAAGAAATTGCGAACGGAACTTTAAAACTAATCTTATCCAAATTTTTGGTTTTGCCGCTCAAACCGTCCCGTATCCCACGATAGACTTATCTATTCACCCACGATCTAACACGATCTACAGCTTCAGTACGTGGGTGACACATGTCAAGCGAATGAGAAGGGCCAGGGGCACGTTCGTCCTAAATCTTCGGGTGAACAGTTTTTCACTACGACTATAAATACCCCCTCACCCTTCCTCACTTCCTTTACTCCGCTCGACCGCTCTCTTTCTCTCGCTCGAGCTTCTCAAACCCTAGCGCCGCCGCTACTCCATCATCGCCAGTGAGGAAGAGCTTCACTGCCTCGACCTCGTCGCCGTCGTACTCGCGCCGGCTGCGGAAATCTTCACTCCGCCGCCGCCGTAGCTGTCTTCCTCCACCAAGTTAGGGCGTGGAAGATCTGAACTGACGAGCTGCAAATCTACACTTCTCAGTTCGTCGTGTTTGTCATCAAGGGTAATTAAAAGTTACTTTTACTTCCCTCTTTGATTCAAATTTTCCCTACAAAATCTTCAAAGGTGTTTTATTCTTCAAATCCTCACACACAAAACACCTCACTAGTCATCTGTTCTTGATTCGTTTCTCTAAGCAACATTTATCTTCAAGATTCCTCAATTGTGTGGATCCTCAATCTATACAACTCTGGAACCTAAGACAAAGAACGCTTAGTGAAATTCTTCAAGACTCATCTGGTCAAATTCCTCAAACTTGTTCATTTTGAAAATCTTCTGAGAACGCATATGACCTCTTCAAATTCCTCGCAACTATACTCTATTCACAGGTACTCATGTCCGCTGCTGAATCACTAGGTTCTCATCAACTTAACTCATTTGCAGTGTTCCTCGAAGAAAAGTTGCATACTTCTTCAGAGTGTTCAATTGTTCAAATTCCTCATCTGAAGAATATGGCTGAAGGTAAGAAACCATAGAAAGGAGGAAAGAAGCCTGAGGTCATGACTGCTTTTGAAATCCCTAAGGACCTCTATGCTGACTATTGCACACCTGATGAGGCCGAGTTCGGAAAAGAAAGCAAAACTCAGCGCAAGGTGCGCATACAAAGGATTGAAAGGAGATGGGCAAGAGAATGGAGGGAGTACAGATATGTAACTCCAAAGTATATGAGGAAATTCGCTCTAAATCCTCCATGCCCAAGAGCTCCATTGGCATCTGGTCAAAAAGCTGATCCCACCAGCCTCAAGCGTGGTGAGGATTTTCCTGATGAATGGGCCAAGCGCCAAGCTAAGTTGGCTAGACAAGCCAAAGAAGTAGTGAGGAAATTTAATGAAGACTCTGCTACTGCTGCTGCCACAAAGGCCTCTGACAAGCCTAGGAAATCAATGGCAAAGAAGCCCGCTCACAAGTCAAGTGCTTCAACAACTGTGCCCTCATGGCCAAGTTCCTCAACAATGCCCTCACGGCCAGAATCTTCAAAGCCCTCACGACCAATGTCTCAAGCTGCTCCTGCTCCTCCAAAGTCCTCAGTTGCTCCGGCAAAGTCCTCAACACCTGTTCACCTGGCCACATGCCAAAGGACTACAGACATCTCCATTGCCTCCGGTGTCTCAGCAAGTTCCTCAGTTGCACCAAATTCTTCATCTGGCCCCACTCTGCTGAAGACAAAGGCCACTACTGGACGAGGTCCTTGGCCTAGTCCGAAGAAGAAACAAGTTGCCTTCCATGTGCCATCTGACGATGATGCTGATGATGATGAACTTGCAGAAATCATCAGAGACAGGCAGGAAAGGGCCGCTAGAGCCAAAGGGACAGCTGTGCCACTACTTTTGGATCCAAAGGTGATCCTCGACTACATTGATCTCTAGCACAAGGACCCAAACACTCCTATGCCTGATTTTCATCTGACACCTGGCCAAAGTCACATGCTGACCCATTTCATCTCTGAAGAGAAATGGAAATTTGAGAAGGCCAGACAAATCAAGAAGGCTCAGTTCAGGAAAGAGAAGTTCCCGAAGAACAATGTTGTCAAAATGACACCTGATGAACTCCTCAAGATCTAGTCTGAGATCAAAACCCTCAGTGATAATTTTAATTCCTATTATGCTGATTGGCAAGGAGCCAAAGTCAGGTTTGTTAAACTGACTGAGAAGTTCACCAATATTGCAGCCCCATTGCAACAAGAAATTCCTCATGCTGAAGCCTCTGCCCAGCAAACTGAAGAACATGCCAGCACTGCTGATGATTTTCAGACTGCTAAAGAAAATGCTAGTTCCAAGGCTGATGACTTCATTCCAGCCGCTGAAGAAACTGCCAGGGCATCCACTAGTGGTGCGCCTGAAGAAAATGAAGAAGTCAGGGCAACTGCATCAGTTACGCCTGAGGAAATTCAACCAGATTCCTCAGCTCCTCCTGCGCCTACACTAACTCCTACCCTTCCATCTGCATCAGATGTGAGGAAGACCAAGGCTGCAGAGAAAGCTGCAGTGAAGAAAAGGAAAGCATCATCTGCTTCAGATTCATCAGCTTCAAAGAAAATGAAGACTATGACCAGCTCACTTGAGAATCCCATTGATGCTGTTCCGATTTCCACCATGCCATCTAAGGACCTTGTTCCTTATGGTGAAGAATATGTGATCCCTAGCGGATCTGATGAAGAACATCATTCTGCTGCTTCGTCAGAGCAGATTGATGAAGAAATTGAAGTGGATGCGATCCCTTCAACTCCTGCTGCTTCCTCGCCCATGCCTCAGTTCACAGCTGAAGAGGCCGGCATTGAAGAACTTGAAGATGAAGACGTGGACATTGGATGCACCACGCCTGTGATGACTGATGACTTTTGGGAAAGTCAGCATCCCAATTATCCACACTTGACCCCACTATAGCAGATACCTCAGTCCCCCGCACCAACAGTTCAACTGGGCTATGAAGAAACTCATCCCACCTTGTCTGTGCATGAAGAAATTCCAGCCACTAGTGCTGAAGAAACTGCTGCTGCTGATACCTTGAACGTGCAGACTGTCACTGAAGAGGAACCAAAAATTCCTCAGCCTGAAGAACCGGAGATTGTGATTCCTAAGGTTGTGATGCAACTCACTGACACTCCTGTGCCCAAGCCAAAGGATCCATTCTCAAAGAAGCCAAAGTTCAAGACTGCTGATTTCTTCAATGAGCATGTGTTCTTCACTGCTTATAATCCCTATGATTCTGCTTGCATAAGGAAGAGGCGTTTCTGGACTGCTAGTCAAGCAAACTTTTATTCCTCTATGCTATTCGACAAAGACAAAGTCTTCGATCATGCACACATTCCTCATGTGGACATGGAATCTCTACCGTGCTTCCAGCCAGTCCTCAGTGTTCTTCACGATGCTGGATTACTGAATTTCTGCATTGACATCTGTGATTGGAATGAAGAACTCATTCTTCAATTCTATGCGACGCTGCACATCACAGGAAATTCTGAAGATGTGAATTCATGGGTGCTGGACAGGATGTCTGAAAATACTCACTACAAGGCACCAACAACTGAATTGCTTCGTGTCCTTCCACTCAGTCCTCCCCTTGATGGTGCACGTTGCATCTACAATGAACCTGAGATTACCAATCATTACATGCAAGTGCTAATGAAGCCTTTGAAGCCAGGGCAAGCTCCTCGAACCAAATTCCTTGTCAAGGAATTACTGTATGTGCCACGGACTGTCTATTGCATTCTGACGAAGACAATGAGTCCTATCAAAGGCCACGACTCAAATGATGAAGAAGTCGTTGGCATCATGAAGAATATGCTTTTCAACATCGTTCATGGCGTTCCCGTCAACTTCCATGATTTCTTCATGAGGACTCTGGCCAACCTTGCTATGTCACCATTTGAGCTGAAGCCTTATGCACCATGGATTATGAAATTCATCAGGACAAGGTCTTCACTCAACTATAAGGCTGATAGTCTGAACCATGGCAGTTTCTTGCCTCCAATTGAAGTCCTCAAACAGACATATTCCTCAGCTGATGACAAAGGCAAGGCAACTGCTGTGATAGATGAAGGCATTCGTCCATTGGATGGTCAATTTCGCAAGGCTGCATCCTACTCCACCAATGATGACTCTGCCACACATGACTCTGCCGCCAATACCTCTGCCAAGCAAATTCCTCAAGCCACAGCACCCAGGGTGATGAGTGATCGTGAGTTACTCCTCAGTCTTCATCAGAAAGTTAATCACAATCATAAATGGGTCAAGTGTCAGTTTGGTTCCATTCTTTACAACATGACCTCAACCCACAATGTTGTGAAGAAAAACCAATCTCAACCGTACCTGGGCTATTCTATCTCAGATCTACAACACCAAAGATCTGAAGAACATGGGTCTCAAGGAAGAATTTGACTGGTCTGCACCTCCATCGAAGAAATTCAAGAAGGTCAAGGTTCCTTCCTTGGTGGCCAGCTCCTATTCTTCATCGCGCAACACTGATGAAAATGAAGACTTGGACGACACTGCGGCAGGCCCTACTACGACAATCGACCACGGCAACGCTGGCGCTCCTCCATCAACTTGATATTCTTCAGGGGCGTTAGTCCTCAGTTTCAATCCTTTTGGTCATTCGATGACAAAGGGGGAGAAATCTGAGTTAGTCTTCAAGCGGGTCTATTATATGGGCGTTTTTTTGCTAAGTTACAACTCTCGTTCTTCTGAAACTTTTATTGGATCGAGATGTAATCTTAAACCCGATGGTACTCTGATACTTTTGATGCACTGTGCTCTGATTCTGCATGCTTGTTCCTCGTTAATATTATTTCACGCATGCTGAATCTCCTCCGGCACCATATTTCATCTTGCATTTCAAATTCTTCATATTATATGTCAAATGCATGTATGAATTACAAGATATAGGGGGAGATCTCCATGATTCAACTCTTCAAGTGTGCATTGCTTCAAAAGCAAATTCCTCACTATGCACATCTTCAGGGGGAGTTCTTCTATATCTTGCAATCAAATTCCTCGATATCAGTACTTACACTTCATATGTTTATCCCCGTTGAAAACTTAACCTATATTGTCATCAATCACCAAAAAGGGGGAGATTGTAAGTGCATCTAGTGCCCCTTAGTGATTTTGGTGTATTGAAGACTTATAGGTTAAGGATCTAATGTGTTTATGAGTGTACACGGGTCTATAAGTCTATGAGGAGTTTGATATTTATAGAGAAAGTCGACCCCTAAAAATGAATATCTTCGACTGAAGATTTTGGTATCTCTGAAGACTTTCATGAAGACTTTGAAAGTGAAGAAATTGGTGTGTCCGTGAAGACTTGATATTCATGCGAGGAATATGAAGCTTGAAGACTTTCGTTTTCATAAGTTTTGTTTTTCTCTTTCTTGAGTCATAGGAAACACCGTACTGTTAAAGGGGGTCGAGGAAATACTAAGGAAAAATTTCCATGTGATGCTCAACTCAAAATCCTACACCTACCAATCCTTTCGAGTGAAGCCATTGAAAATCTCATACAGTTCAGTCAATTCCTTCAGTAAGAGAGACGAAGTTCTTCTGGTCGCTGAGGAATTTGTTCTGACCGAGGAGTTAGGAATTCGCTAGTGCGAATTGCCTACACAGTGAGGAACATGATAGCCCTGAGGAATTTGAGAGTCAAATTTCTGACCGTTGCTGTGCTACGCGCCAGCTATCCCAAAATATCTTATCCACATAACAGTCATATCATTGAAGGGCATTTATGTCTTATCATGTCGGGCTGCTCCCTAGGCTATAAATAGCCGCCCCCTACAACCACTAGCTGGTTGGCTGCTCCGAGAGAAACTGACACTTGTCATTTGAGAGCAACCCATCCTCTAAGGACTTTGAGCGAAAATCATCGAGGAAAATCCAAACCCAAACACCCACAAACCCAAAGTGATTGAGCATCACTGAAGAGATTGATCCTGCGTGGATCCGATGCTTGTTACCTTTGAAGACTATGCTTCTTCCAGACAGTTAGGCGTCATGGTCTAGAGCATCCAAGAGGAATTGTGGATCACCGAGTGACCGAAGTCTGTGAAGGTTTGGAAGTCGCCTGAAGACTTACCACGAGTGATTGGACGAGGTTTGTGTGACCTTAGTTCAAGGAGAATACGGTGAGGACTTGGTGTCCTGAGCTGCGTGCTCAGTGACTGGGTGTCCGGGACTGTGTGTCCTCGAGTTTAAATACTCAGCCGCTCCAACCAAATGTACAACTGAGACAGCAGTTGGAACTGGTCTACCAAATCATTGTCTTCACCAAGCTTACTGGTTCTATTTCCTCAACTCTTTCATTTCCTCATTACTGTGTTGAGTGTTTGTTCATATCTGTGTTTGAAGACTTTGACTAAAACTTTCTCAATTTCCTTAGTTCAATTTCTTCAGTCTGTTTGTCTTCATCTTGTGTTATCCTGTGTTTACGCTTTCTGTACTCTGTGTTTGTCTTCATTTCATCATGATGACCATGTGTGTATTCTGTCATGCTTACTTCTGAGTACTTATTCCGCTGCAAGTAGTTCTTCGCTAAGGAATTTCCTCACCGGCAAATTCCTTAGTGAAGAATTCATAAAAATCGCCTATTCACCCCCCTCTAGTCGATATAACACACTTTCAGCAACACACTTGAAAGATGGGGGTGCACGTAGCCCCGATGGTGGTGGTGGTGCGGGTTGATGTGGTCCTTCCTTGGGCAGGGGTGTGTGCAGCACGGTGGTGGAAGGGTTGTCGATGCCGGACCTGGCGGACAGAGCGGCCGAGGCCAAGGGAGATGCCACCTGCCGCACGTCATCGATCTCGGCTTGAGTGATCCCGATCTGTTTCAATAAGCTCTGCAGCTCCTGAGACACCTGCTGATTGAACTTGGTTTGCACCTCAGTGCGTTTGTCTGCCACCACCTTCTCGTCGTCGAATCATGAGAGGAGCTTCTCCATGAGAGCCGTGAGGTTGGACGTCTGCGTGTCCATGGCGTCTATGAGTTGTCGTGTCTGCGCAGAAGGCTTGGATGGCGCCATTGCTCCCACTCCGAACAAATCAAACCCTGCCTAGGATTTTGGGCAGATTCACCAAAGCGAATCTACCCCTGATGCAGTGGATGTTACCGATTTGCCAAGAGATTGTGGTGCGGCGGCGCGGATCTGACAGGAAGGGAGAAAAAAAAATTGTGGCTCTAGATACCAATTATGATGACCGATGAACCCTAGGGAAAGGGGACCGATCGCACGGAGGGGAAAAGGGGGTAGGTGAGGAGAGCAGGAGGGAGGAAGACGAAGGAGATGAGAACAGAGTCGTCTAGTATTCTCTCATTGCATAACCAGTCCAGTGATACACGATAGGTTAAGTACCCCACTCCAGGCCACACGTGGCCCATTACATCGACGGGCTCCAGCCCACTTGCTTCTGGCCCAATTCCTCTCCTCACCTATTACATATCCATCGATACACTTGTATCAGGTGTGACAATGCGGCACGTAGCATTCGGACGACGCCACAAGGGGGCAGAGAGGCACACAGCAAGGTTGGTCAGTCACTCAGTAATCACATAAAACAAGCCTTAGCACAGGTAGCTATATCTAGATAAATATTTTTAGGTCATATAAAAAACTAAAAATAGATCTTTATATTTACCTACTAATAAAATACCATTTGCTTGTGCCTATTCACCGTCAGCAATTTTACAAAATAGTCCTTATTGTTTTAGGTATTCAACCCGTGTTCGTGATCTGATCTTTTCTTCAATTGTCTGGTGATTTCGTACGTCTGGACTGTCGTTTGGCTTCTTCCGTCGCTCAGATGGGCCAGGCTGGGCCAACGCCCGTGGTAAAAATGTTGCGCTAGCAAAGATCCGTGGTAAAAATGTTGCGCCCCGATGAGCACGAAGGGATTGGACAGAGAAGCAATGCACAAATTCAAGCTTTTCGGGATGCCGTGGACGTATGCAGGCTCATGGACATTGGTTTTTCCGAGAGGCCGTGGACTTCTGAGAAGAAAGTGAGGGGAGGGACGTACACTCGGGTAGGCATGGATCAGGCTCTTGCGACGACAGAGTAGCGTACTTTGTTCCCTTTGGCTGATCTAGCACACTTGACAGCAGCCACCTCGGACCATTATCCCATATTACTGAATTTAAACAAAGAAGTTAGGGCGGCTCGACCACCCCATACTTTCCGATATGAGGTCATGTGGGAAGGCCACTCGGACTGGGGAGAAACTATCAATACAGCATGGTCGGGAAAGGGCTTGTGTACAACAGTGGAGCAGCTCAAGGAAAAACTGCATGCAATATCGAGTGACTTAGGGCGCTGGGATAGGGACACTTTTGGATGTGTTCGTAAAGAGATCAAGGACCTGAAAAAGGAACTGGAGAAGCTCCAGGCAGACCCAAATCACATGGCCCTAGCTCATGAGCTTAAGATAAATGAGAAACTGGTGGAGCTTTACCACCGTGAGGAAGTGATGTGGAGGCAAATGTCCAGAACTCAGTGGCTAACTTCTGGTGATAAGAACACAAATTTTTTCCACTTGAGAGCAAGCATAAGAAGGAAGAAGAACATGATTAAAGCTTTGCAGAATTCTCTTGGTGTATTATCTGATGATCCCAATGAGCTGAAGGCCATGGTACAAGACTTTTATAAATCTTTGTACACATCCAAAGGTGCTCACAACATGGATGTGGTTCTAGATACAGTACCCACTAAAGTGTCAGTGGAGATGAATGAGCTCTTGTGTGCCCCCTGTACTAAGGAGGAGGTGAAGGTAGCCTTATTTCAGATGTTCCCAACCAAGGCCTCCGGTCCGGATGGTTTTCTGGCACATTTCTACCAGCATCAGTGGGACCTTTGTGGTGATGAGGTTACAAAGGTGGTTCTAAAAATTGTAAGGGGAGAGGAAAGCCCAGAATGCATCAACGACACAGTTTTGGTGTTAATCCCCAAGGTAAAAAAAATCCATCCCTACTGTCACAATTCAGGCCCATAAGTTTATGCAACATTCTATATAAGATTGCTTCCAAGGTCATTGCCAACAGGCTCAAGCAGGTCTTACCAGATATTATCTCTGATGAGCAGTCGACATTTGTATCGGGGAGACTTATTACAGACAACATAATTAGTGTGCATGAATGCCTTCACTTTATGAAACGGAGCAAATCCAAGGTAAAAAGCTACTTTGCATTGAAGCTTGATATGATGAAGGCTTATGACCGATTGGAGTGGGACTATTTGCAAGCCATGATGTTGAAACTTGGTTTTGCTCCAACTTGGGTAAACATTGTGATGAGTATGGTTCGTACCATTTCGTTCTCAGTCCTCTTCAATGGTGAGAGACTTGATCAGTTTAGCCCTGGAAGGGGCATTCGGCAGGGAGATCCAATCTCCCCATACCTTTTCTTGATCGCAGCAGAGGGCCTCTCGTGCCTCCTAAAATCTAGTTCTTCGTCATCCTAGCTTGAGGGAATCAAGGTGGCTGCTACAGCTCTTGTCGTCAATCACCTCCTTTTGCCGATGATAGCCTATTGTTATTTAAGTCAAGTACTAATGGGGCTGATGTAGTGTCAAACCTACTGTATGATTATTATATGGCGTCGGGACAACAAATTAATCATGAGAGGTCTTCAATCTCCTTCAGTCGTGGCTGCCCTCAGATGGTAAGAGATAGTATTAAAAATGTTTTAAATGTTCACAAGGAGTCCTTGAGTGACAGGTATTTGGGAATGCCCACTGACGTTGGACACTCGAAGAATGGCACATTTAGATACCTTAGAGACCGTGTTTGGGAGAAGGTGAAGGGGTGGATGGACAAGCTGCTCTCGTATGCTAGAAAATAAATACTAATCAAGTCAGTAGCACATGCTATCCCCGTGTACTCCATGTCTTGCTTCCGGCTGCCCCGAGGTCTATGCGAGAGTGTTTCATCATTAATAAGACAGTTCTGGTGAGGTAGCAAACAGTGGAAGTGGAAGCCCTATTGGGTGGCCTGGGACGTCATGACTAGACCGAAGCATATGGGTGGGCTTGGTTTTCATGACCTGGAGATCTTCGACCTCGCCCTCCTAGCCAGACAAGCATGGCGATTGATACATCAGCCCTCTTCTCTTAGTGCACAAATTATTAAAGCAATTTACTATCCGGACACTACCCTCTTTGAGGCAACTTTGGGCGCTCACCCTTCACAGATATGGAGAGCGATCATAGACGGCCGGGGCATAATGGTACAGGGCCTCATCCGTAGGATTGGTAATGGGGAATCGACGGACATTTGGAGCAGTAACTGGATCCCGAGGACAAACTTGAAGCGGCCTCTTACATCTCTGCTCCAACATCCGCCAGTTAAGGTCTCCAAGTTGATCATACCAGCCACATCTTCATGGAACGAGCATCTAGTTCGGGCGACTTTCATTCAAATTGATGCAGAGGCTTTATGCAGATACCCTTATGTATGTGCCGGACTGATGATTTTTGGGCTTGGTGTGAGGAAAGGAACGGCCGGTTCACTGTCAGGCCGGCATACAGAATGATCCAACGAACTAAGCTCAGTCGTGAGGCCTGGCTGTTTGAGCAAGGAGGGTCCTCGCACAATGAAACAGACAACAAATTCTGGTCGCAACTTTGGGGTATTCAGGTTCCTTCAAAACTGGAAAATTTTCTTTGGAGATTGGCACAGCATACAATACCTACGGCAGCACTTTTGAATCACCGCAACATGTATACCAGCAGCTCATGCGTCCTATGTGGAGCAGAGGATACCTGGCGCCATGCACTACTAAACTGCATGGTCTCAAGGAGTACGTGGGCTCTATCTTCAGAAGCTATTCTCGATGGCCTTAGTGCAAGCGGTGGTGACAACACAAAAGATTGGTTATTGGCCATGCAAGAAGTGCTGCCTCAAGCAAAGTTTATGAAATTTGTGGTCACACTGTGGGCTATATGGGGAGCACGACGTAAGGCGGTACATGAGCAGATATACCAAAGTCCATTCTCAACACACTCCTTTGTGCAGTCATATCTGAGAGATTTGGAGGCCATTAAACAACCATCAGTTTCAGTTCCACGGTCTGTCCCTCGGATGACACACTGGATACCCCCTCCTGCGAATGCAACAAAAATAAATGTGGACGCCGCAGTCGGAAGAGGAGGAAGGTACGAAGAGGTGGGAGCTATATGCAGAGATCAAGCATGTCGTGGAATTAACACGTCAGATGTCCTAGTAGAAGGACTTAGTCGTGGAGCCATCGCAACGAGATTAGCTTAAAGGGGTTAAACTGGACAAGGGACACGAGAGTTTTATACTAGTTCGGCCCCTTATGATGAAGGTAAAAGCCTACGTCTAGTTGTGATGGAATTACTGGGGTTTCGATGACCAGGGAGCAAATACGCTTTCCCTGAGTCTCGAGTTGTTGTTTCTTGTCCCTGAACTGCCGCCGGGTCGTCCCTTTATATACACAGGTTGACGCCCGGCCAGTTTACAGAGTCCTGAGGCTGGCTTATACAAGTATCCGGCTCGGTCTCTTCCTTTCCCTAATTTATAATACAATTTATACAACTACGGCGGTTTACAACTATGGGCCCTAATCCGCCTTTGGGCTCTGGGCCTCTAGGCTTTAATAGTAGAGCGCCATCTTCTTTGTCTTCATGGGCTTCAATATGGATGAGTGTGAACTGGCCCCTCCTGGGTGGTTTACACTAAGTAGTTATATCCTCAACATTAGGCCCCAGATTGATTTGAACCTGTTCATGTCAATCTTCAATACTTAGAAAAATTCCCTGAACATCTTCTTATGATCCTCGTAAACCGCCATGATATCCTCTCCCTGTAAACTTTGGTAAACCGCCATGACGTCATCTTCTGAAATTGCAGTAAATCGTGATGACGTCATCTCTGTATAAAAATGTCATATGTATTCCTCTTTTATTAATTGACCTCCGAAAGTCGAGGCGACAACTGTGCCCTATATCTCCTTTTTAGGCTCCTCGATTTTCGCGCCTGTCACTTATCCCTTTGCCTTTATAAATAAGACCGGGGGTCCTTTCCATTTCCCCCCTTGCCTCTTCGCATCTTCTTCCTCCTCACAACCCCGAAGAGCTCAAGCATCGCCGCTGCCGTCGATCCTTGAATCTGCACCGACCAGGCTGCTGCATCAACCTGTTCGTACCAGAGACCTTGCGACACTCCTCTGCCGCTACGCGGCCCTGGTAAGTACTCCCTTTCTCAACTATCAAATCTGCATTAGGGTTCCAAGGTTCTTCGGTGTTCATCAGCGTTCATCGGTGCTCATCCGCTTTCCCTTAGTATCTCATTGAATCTAGCTAGGCCTGACAGCTTCTTCTCGTGGCCGAAGCCGTAGTTTTAACCTGCCCCACCATAACATCTCGTTGTTCCTGAGTAGATCCCATCCGGGCTGTTGATGTTCTACCATTGCCATTTTTAGGGCTCAGAAAATTTTCTTTACTAGGCCGCGGTAGATCCAAAATTATAATACCATCTTGCGAAATCTGTTTCTTCATCACTTAGTAAATTTCAGATATGCTTCTTCCACTTGTAGGCGGTTTAACCTTTAGAAAATGATAATCCGCCAGGTACCATTAGCCCTCACGTAAACCGCCATCTTAACTTGAGCATCAATATCCGGTTTATCGTGCATATATGCTCCAATTAAATCCCCTGGTTTAACACCGGTTTGTGCACATCAATCTTAAACCGTGAACCGGCTTTTGCACTTCCTTTACAGTTTGTCCTCCAAAATGGCCAAGCAATTCTCCCCTTGCAACTGGGTTCCTTCCCGGATCACAGAAACACAACTCAATGGATATGTTCTAACTAGCGCTTTGTCCAAGAAGGAGGTCATTCATTGGCGAGTCCCTGGCCCTGAGTGCCCTCCTGAACCTCAAGATGGAGAAGTGGTTGTATTTATGCAACATCTAGACCGGGGATTTAGCCCTCCCGGATCAAAGTTTTTCCGGGATGTACTTGCCAACTTCCAACTCCATCCTCAAGACATTGGACTGAACTCTGTGTCCAACATCTGCAATTTCCAAGTGTTTTGTGAAGTTTATCTTCAAGAAGAACCGACTGTTGAGCTCTTCAGGGACTTCTTCCACTTAAACCGCTGGACTGAATTCTCTGACGGCCCCAATACTGAACTTGGCGGAGTGTCAATTCAGAAAAGGAAAGAAGTCGATTTTCCTCACGCCAAACATCACAGCCACCCCAAAGATTGGAATCAAACATGCTTCTACTGTCAGAACACCGCTCCTGCTGATGAAAACCCTCTGTCGGGTTACCGTGCTCATCGTCTCAGCAATGGCCATCCACTGCCTCAGCGGCTCACCGCCAAAGAACGACAAACGTATGCACCGCAACTTGCTAAGCTCTGGGCTCTCTTAGCAAACGGCTTAACCGGCATCGACCTTGTTCGTTGCTGGGTTTCGTGGGGTATCCTGCCCTTAAGCCGCCGCACCAGGTTGATGCATGAGTATACCGGGGACGTCGAGGACCCTCAACGGCACCATGAAATACAGATGACTGATGATGAAGTCACTGAGTCTGTGAAGAAGATGCTAGATGAACCGATCGCTGAGTGCAGCAAGACTGGGCTGCGTCCCTTTTATGCCTCCAACAAACCGCCAGTGGTAAGTGTTTTTTCTTTCTGATTTTTAATCCATTTCCGCTTTAACATTTTTCTGATAGCCCTTTGTTTATTCTTACAGGCCAAAGATCCTTTCTAGAATAGGAAAACTCAAGATAAAACGACAAAAGCTCAAGACAAACCGGCGAGGGCTCCTCGTGCCAAGAGAAAGGCCACAAAGAGGCCAGCCAAGAAGAAAACCACCGAGTCCTCTGATCCGCCCGAAGATGTTGATGATTCGGAACAAGAGGTAGAACTTGACTCCCTTGGTTCATTTTTCATACATCTTATTGACAATGACCATTACCAGGATGATGCGGAAGCTAGCCGTGCTGACCATGTAGAGGTAATCTCCCTTTCCTCCAATTCTGATCTTGTGCCAGTGAGAAAAATCCGTCGCGCAGTCCAAAAAGTGAAGCGTTCACATCCTTTCACTCATTTGGATCCACAGCATCCTGAAGCTCGTCTCACAACCCGACATAGTGGCCAGCAAGTCACTTCTTCCGGTTTACCAGATACCCCAATCCGAAAGCGCCGTGCAGAGGTTTCTTGCAATTCTTACAAGTCATATCCCTTGGCGGGTTACTTCTGATATCCTCTTAATTCGTCTGACTCAAATTATTAGGTAACTTCCAATTCATCCTCTAGCGATTCGTCAACTACACAGATGCCTCCCCTCAAGACCGTCCCTGGGTAAGTACAATAATCTTAGCTTTGCTTTCTTGCACCGGTTTACCATATTAACTTCTGTGTGCCATTTTGCAGCGCCAAAGCCCGATTTAGCAAGAAGGCGAAAACAAATGCTCCCACTGATGAGATTGAACCGGATAAGACCTTAGAAGGTGCTGGCGGAAATGTTGATATTGCCATGGATGATCCTGTGCCACAAGGTCAGGCCACTGATGCTGATCCGCTGGAAGTTAACCCAGCAAGCCCTCATGTCACTCCACCAAGCCCGCAAGCCAATCCTCCAAGTCCAACTGCTGATCCGCTGAGCCCGGCCAAGGCCTCAGACAAACCGGCGAGCCCAAATACAACAACTGATGAAGTTGTGATTACTGGAGTTGGCCATACTTCTCCTGGTAATCCTATCACATTGTCAAAGCACAGTGCCAAGGTGGAATCTGCTGCTGAAGAGAAGGGCAAATGGAAGACTGATCTATCAAGTTATGCTCCTCTCCCCGCTCAAGAACTTCACTTTGGATACCTAAACCGCCTATACACAAGCCGTGACTATGAGGCCGGTTTGGTCAACTTGATGATGGAGCGTTATGAGATAACTTCCAAACACTTCATAAATTTTCTTTGCACTGTATATCAACTCCATTGTAGCCCCCAAGGGCCAGTTTATCTCTTCAAGATGAACCGGGACTTTAAATAAAAAGACTTTTAACTATGTATCCCCCAAGGGTCAGTTTACCTTTGTAAGATGAACCGGGACATTCTGTTCCAAACTTGTCCTTGTTGAATTCCTTCACCTTTGATTTTTCTGATCAGTTATGCATTAGCCCCCAAGTGCCAAGATTAATACTTGTATTGAGCCTTGGGACTTTGAATGATAGTCAAAATAAAAAGCAATCCGCATTAGCCCCCAAGTGCCAAGTGTGTAACTTGTTATGTGCTTGGGACTTTTGAGAAGAAATCTTAACATCTTCATCATTTGTCTCTTGCAGGCTGACTTAGGCAACAAAGATTCTTAGATTGCCGATCTTCAGGAAAACATCAAATCTCAGCAAGCAGAAACCTCCAAGGCCAAGGATGAACTGAAGGGCGCTTTGACCGCCATGGAGCAACTAAAGGATGGTTTCAAAAGTGAGCGGGCGGATTGGTAAATAGAGAAGGCTGCTTTATTAAAGCGGGCTGAAGACGCTGAAGCAGCTCTTAAACCAGTGGCAGAGGAGCTAACTGGGCTAAAGCATCAAGTCAATGCCATGACTTCAGCAATATTTGGTAAGTAATCTTTGTAAGAACCTTCCTTAAACATTGTGAAAGTTGCCGGTTTAATGGCAAATTCTTAAACCGTTTGCAGGTAGTCGTGTTGCTCATCTGGGCTCGGATATGCGGATGAAGTTGAAAGCAGCCTACACGTTGACAGAACAATTGTATACTGGTGCTCAACAAGTCATCTGTGCGGCCTCCTTCAACAAACCGGCACCAACATTGATCAAAGATATGTTGACCAAACTATCTATGACACCAGCCCAGATGGAAGAGGTAAAGAGATCTGTTGCAAGGGCTGACGCTTTAACAACACTGACTCGGGCCAAAGCATGGATTGCTGATCTTGATCCGGTAGATATTGCAAAGGGCTATCCTGGTCAACAAGAAGACGGATCAGACTTTGATAATGAAGCCCTCAAAGTCTTGACAACAGAGATGCGCCCGCTAGCAAGCCAATTGGCCGAGGAGGTTGACTTGTCTGTCTATCGATCCAGCTATGACGCAGATAACAAACGGGTTGACACAGCTATGAAAGAAGCTCAGAATCTAATCCCTCCAATCCGTAAGCACACCTATGCCCCCGACATTGAACCGTCCATCCTTATAAGCAACAAAGCTGTCTTTCAAGCCTTAACCAGGATTGATTGGACCACCCTTGACTTCCAGCCGCTGGGTGAGGAGGAGGAGGTTGAACCGACGTGAGATGATCCTTCAACTTCACGTCATCCTGGTGGTGAATCATAATCCGCCAGCCGGTTTGATTTTCACATATAGCATTGTGGTCAACAAACAATTATTCTTTTGGGCATCAAAGCGCCTTGTAATAGGCTAGTTGAAATACTTTGATCTTCTGCCATCGTGCATTGCTACCGGATATTGTAATCCGACATGATTGTTGCAATGCTAGCTTTATTTGCCTTGGTATTTTCTTATAAAATCCTACCTTCTGCATTTGAAAAACTTAAACAAGTCTTGGCGGTTTACCGCCGGACGGGTTATGATACCCAATACAGAACCAGAATTCTCATAACCACGATTATAAAGTAATGAAATATGAAATATACCATACATGTGATATTAAATCACCTTTTGTTGGCTTACCAACCTTATGTAGTAAGGGTGATAACCCAAACCTTGAGTGTTTGAAAATGCCCACCGCATTGTGCTGGTGCGTAATAAGCCATGCCGGGTTATGATAAACACCGAATGATCATCCTGGCGACTTATAGTCAATGCCAGACCGGATTAATATATGTCGGCTCATAATTGATTATGTGCTAACAATTGATAACTGGAAGCCACACCGGGTTAAGAAACACCGGGTTGATGTAATGACATATAGTCTGGCCAGGTTAGTAAACACCGGTTTAACTTAGAACTTGATCAAAAAGAGATAAAACTTGCAAAAAGCAAAAGCAAATAAAACTTGTAGTCGAGGCTTTTCGAGGGCTGCCAGGCCCAAATTCGAGGCTTTTCGTGGGCTGCCAGGCCACTGAGTTAAACCATTTGACAAAGCCTTTTAAGATGGACCTCCAACTAACCAATCATCGTTTTAACTTTGACAAGTTCAGGGTCTATATAAGATTGACTTGTCAAACATTTGGCGGGTCATGCCAGGATTACCTGGATAGGAGTGGCTTACTTGATGAAGGCAAGTTAACCCGAGGTTTTAGGTGAATAGACCAGGCTTCCAAGCCACGGGTCGATACCCAATTACAAGGGTCCTTTCAAACTCTTTGTTGCTTTGCACAAAGAGCCCCCAAGTAACTTTGTGAGCTGTGCTCAATGGGTGCCTATGTTTGAGTTGTGCTTTTAGCAACAATACTCTCTTTGGCCCCTTGGGTGTGAAGCTCCCAAGCTTTATTGTGGCATGATAGCCGGCTTAATGGACAAACAGGACGTCGCTTTGTAAGCAGAAGCCCCCTTGTAATCAAGAAATATTGGAAGAAATGGCAGAGGCCCTGCTTGTAGCAGGGATGCCGGTTTATTATATTGATCATAATATATACATTGTCAAAATATGTGCATAATGAGAGCCTATGGCTCAGGTGTAGTAAGGCCGTAGAAGAGCGATATTCCACGGCCGACGGGTCTCCTCCTCCGATTTGCTTGAGTCTTTGTGCTCGCGAACGTCGATGAGGTAGTATGATCCGTTGTGCAGATTCTTGCTGACCACAAAGGGCCCTTCCCAAGGTGGGGATAACTTGTGCATATCGCTATGATCCTGGATGAGCTGGAGTACTAAGTCGCCTTCTTGAAAGGTTCTTGTTCTAACTCGGCGGCTGTGATAACGCCGCTGGTCTTGCTGATAAACCACCGAACGAGCCAACACCATGTCCCATTTTTCATCTAACAGGTCCAGTGCTTCTTGACGTGCTTGCTCATTGTCCGCTTCAACATAACTGGCAACCCGGGGCGAGTCATGACGAATATCACTTGGGAGTACCGCCTCTACCCCGTAAACCATGAAGAAAGGTGTATAACCTGTAGATCGGTTTGGGGTGGTGTTTATGCTCCATAACACAGAGGGTAGCTCTCCACCCAACAACCCGACGTCCTCTTCAAAGGAACCATAAGCCGGGGCTTGATACCCTTCAAGATTTCCTGATTGGCTCTCTCAGCTTGACCATTAGATTGGGGGTGAGCCACAGATGATACATCAAGTCGGATGTGCTCTTGTTGACAAAAGTCCTCCATCTTGCCTTTGGAGAGATTCGTGCCATTATCTATGATAATGATGTGTGGAAAACCGAAACAGAAGATCACCTTTTTGATGAATTGAACCGCCGTGGATGCGTCACACTTGCTTACTGGCTCCGCTTCAACCCATTTAGTAAACTTGTCAACCGCCACCAAAAGGTGGGTCTTCTTATCTTTGGATCGCTTGAAAGGCCCTACCATGTCAAGGCCCCGAGTAGCAAATGGCCAGGTGATGGGAATCATCCGTAGCTCCTGATCCGGAACATGAGCTCGTCGTGAGAATTTCTGACAACCGTCACACCACCTCACCAAGTCTTCAGCATCAGCATGAGCCGTCAGCCAATAGAAACCATGACGAAAGGCTTTTAGCAACCAAGGATTTTGAACCGGCGTGATGACCACAGTCTCCTTCATGGATTTCTCATAAAATCTCATGGCCTTCTTCAGGAGAAATACAGCGCTGGAACACACCAGAGACACTGCAACGGTGCAACTCGCCGTTGTGAACAAGCATGGACTTGGACCGCCGGACTATCTGTCTGGCCAAAACTACATCTTCTGGTAACTCGCCCCGGTTCATATACGCCAAGTATGGAACCGTCCAATCCAAAATAATGTGTAAAGCAGCCACCAACTATGCCTCCGGGTCAGGAATACCAAGGTCCTCCTCTGTAGGCAACTGAACTGACGGGTTGTGCAAGACATCCAAAAAGGTATTGGGTGGCACCGGTTTATGCTGAGATCCCAGCCGGCTTAAAGCATCAGCTGTTTCATTTTTGCGCTGGTCAATGTGCTCCACTTGATAACCCTTGAAGTGACCAGCGACAATATCCACCTCGCGTCAGTAAGCCGCCATGAGTGGATCCTTGGAATCCCAAGTACCTGAAACTTGCTGAGCTACTAGATCCGAGTCTCCAAAGCATCGTACCCGGCTTAAGTTCATTTCCTTAGCCACTCAAAGACCATGGAGTAAGGCTTCATACTCAGCTGCATTGTTAGTACAAGGGAACATTAAGCAAAGAACATAATGAATTTTATCACCGCGAGGGGAAGTAAGGACAACTCCAGCCCTCGAGCCCTCCAATTGCCTAGACCCATCAAAGTGGATAGTCCAGTATGTGCTGTCTGGTTTGTCTTCCGGTGCCTGCAACTCCGTCCAATCATTGATGAAATCCACAAGAGCCTGGGACTTGATAGCTGTTCGAGGCATATACTTCAAACCGTGTGGTCCAAGCTCAATAGCCCGGATAACCCACAAGTATAGGGGATCTATCGTATTCCTTTCGATAAGTAAGAGTGTCGAACCCAACGAGGAGTAGAAGGAAATGATAAGCGGTTTTCAGCAAGGTATTCTCTGCAAGTACTGAAATAAGTGGTAACATATAGTTTTGTGATAAGGTAAATGTTAACGAACAACAAGTAACAAAAGTAAATAAGGTGCAGCAAGGTGGCCCAATCCTTTTTGTAGCAAAGGACAAGCCGGAACAGACTCTTCTAATAGGAATAGTGCTCCCGAGGACACATGGGAATATCGTCAAGCTAGTTTTCATCACGCTCATATGATTCGCGTTCGGTACTTTGATATTTTGATATGTGGGTGGACCGGTGCTTGGGTGATGTTCTTACTTGAACAAGCATCCCACTTATGATTAACCTCTATTGCAAGCATCCGCAACTACAACAAAAGTATTAAGGTAAATCTAACCATAGCATGAAACATATGGATCCAAATCAGCCCCTTACGAAGCAACGCATAAACTAGGGTTTAAGCTTCTGTCACTCTAGCAACCCATCATCTACTTATCACTTCCCAATGCCTTACTCTAGGCCCAAATAATGGTGAAGTGTTATGTAGTCGACATTCACATAACACCACTAGAGGTTAGACAACATACATCTTATCAAAATATCGAACGAATACCAAATTCACATGACTACTAATAGCGAGACTTCTCCCTTGTCCTCAGGAACAAACGTAACTACTCACAAAGCATATTCATGTTCATAATCAGAGGGGTAATAATGTGCATATAGGATCTGAACATATGATCTTCCACCAAATAAACCAACTAGCATCAACTACAAGGAGTAATCAACACTACTAGCAACCTACTAGCACCAATCCCGGACTTGGAGACAAGAATTGGATACAAAAGATGAACTAGGGTTTGGAGATGAGATGGTGCTAATGAAGATGTTGATGGAGATTGCCCTCTCCTAATGAGAGGAGCGTTGGTGATGACGATGGTGATGATTTCCCCCTCCCAGAGGGAAGTGTCCCCGGCAGAACAGCTCTGCCGGAGCCCTAGATTGGTTCCGCCAAGGTTCCGCCTCATGGTGGCGGAGTCTCATCCCGAAAGGTTGCTTCCCATTTTTTTCTCATCGAAAGAGCTCATATAGGAGAAGATGGGCATCGGAGGGCCACCACGGGTCCCATGAGGTAGGGGGCGTGCCCAGGGGGGAGGGGCGCGCCCCCCACCCTCGTGAGCAGGGTGTGGCCCCCCTGGCCTTCATCTTTGGCGATGATTTTTCTTTATTTATTTTAAGGTATTCCGTGGAGTTTCAGGACTTTTGGAGTTGCGCAGAATAGCCCTCCAATATTTGCTCCTTTTCCAGCCAGAATTCCAGCTGTCGGCCTTCCCCTCTTCATGGTAATCCTTGTAAAGTAAGAGAGAATAGCCATAAGTATTATGACATAACGTGAAATAACAACCCATAATGCGATAAATATCGATATAAAAGCATGATTCATAATGGGCGTATCAACTCCCCCAAGCTTAGACCTCGCTTATCCTCAAGCGAAAAGCCGATAACAATAAATATGTCCTCATGTTTAGCGGTAGAGGCGTCGATAAAAAATAAAATAAAATAAAATAAAATACGGACATGAAGGCATCATGATTATTCTCATAACAGCCACATATATAAATTTTGTCATATGATTACTTATGTTAAAGTGATGATCTTTTCAAAAAGCCAAAGTATGAATCAGAAACCTTATTGAGCACCAACAAATTATACCCTTAGTCATTGAAGCAATCGCAATTTATCATAACATCAGAAAGAGTCTATGTCAGAGCTTAAAAGCAAGTCCACATACTCAACTATCACTTAGTCCTTCATAATTGATAACACTCACGCAATACTTGTGGTTACAGAGTTTTAACCGGACACAGAGAAAGATAGGGGCTTATAGTTTTGCCCCAAAACCTTTTACCTCAAGGGTAATGTCAAAAATAATAATTCATACTCCCCTACATCCAATTAGATATATATATATCATGTTCTTTCCAACTTGCTGGGCTTGCCAAAGGATAAAATGAAAAAGGAAAGGTGAAGATCACCGTGACTCTTGCATAAAGTAGAGGATAATAATAAAAGATAGGCCCTTCGCAGAGGGAAGTAGAGGTTGCCATGCGCTTTTATGGTTGGATGCACAAAATCTTAATGCAAAAGAACGTCACTTTATATTGCCCCTTGTATGTGAACCTTTATTATGTAGTCCGTCGCTTTTATTGCGTCCACAACAAGTTCGTACAAAGCTTATTTCTCTGCACTAATAAGTCATGCATATTTAGAGAGCAATTTTTATTGCTTGCACCGATGACAACTTACTTGAAGGATCTTACTCAATCCATAGGTAGATATGGTGGACTCTCATGGCTAAACTGGTTTGAGGATATTTGGAAGCACAAGTAGTATCTCTACTTGGTGCTGATAATTTGGCTAGCATGAGGGGGAAAGGCAAGCTCAACATGTTAGAGGAACCATGACAACATACTTTATCTCAGATATAAGAGAACATAACTCATTATGTTGTCTTCCTTGTCCAACATCAACTCTTTAGCATGTCATATTTTAATGAGTGTTCACAATCATAAAAGATGTCAATGATAATATATCTATATGTGAAACCTCTCTCTCCTTATTACTTCCTATTAATTACAACGATGACCAAAGCTATATTTGCCAACTCCCAACAACTTTTAATCGTCATACTCTTTCTATGTGAAGTCACTACTTTCAATAAGATCAATATGAGCTCTTTGTTTCTTTTTGTTCTCTTCTTTTATTCACTCAAGATCATGGCAAAGTAATCAAGCCCTTGACTCAACACTAATCTTTATTAAATATAGCTCACGGACTCGATTGCATAGAGGGATCATAAAGCAAAACTTCAAAACTAAATCATGCCATGACTTTATTCTACTAAATCAAGATACTACTAATAGGGTTGAACTAAGAAGAATGGTAAATGTAGAAGTTGTGATGGTGATACGATACTGGGGCACCTCCCCCAAGCTTGGCAGTTGCCAAGGGGAGTGCCCATACCCATGTGATTATGTCTCCTTCTTTGTTGGCCGTGGAGGTGTTGTTGATGATACAAGCTTGTCGTCCACCTTCCATGGCATAGGCTCACCCTCATAGAAGGATGATCGAGTCTTCGGAATCCTCAGATCTGCAACGGAAACAGCTCAAAACGAAAACAGAGGATATTTGCATGATACGGGAGTCAAAACCTTCGGGATAATATATAATGATTTTTTACCGCCCAAAATACATATTGTGCAAGAAAACAGAGTCCGGAGGGCACACGAGGTGCTCACGAGGTAGGGGGGCGCGCCCAGGGGGAGGGGGCGCGCCCTCCACCCTCGTGGAGGCCTCGTGTCCTCCCCGGACTGCTACTTATTTTTCTGTTTTTCTAAATATTCCAAAACGGAGTAATATTGCCTTAGAATTTGTTTTGGAGTCGGTTTACTTACCGTAACACATACCTATTCCTTTTCGGAGTCTGGAACATTCTGGAAAGTGTCCCTTATGTATTCCTCCGGGGTTACGGTTTCAATAATATTAGTTTCAACATTTATAGGATTACCTGAGATATAGTGTTTGATCCTTTGACCGTTTACCACCTTTGGATTTGTGCCTGCGAAGTTGTTGATTTTTATGGCACCGGAACGATAGACCTCCTCGATAACGTAGGGACCTTCCCATTTAGAGAGAAGTTTTCCTGCAAAAAATCTTAAACGGGAGTTGTATAGCAATACATAATCACCTACATTAAACTCACACTTTTGTATCCTTTTGTCATGCCATCTTTTAACTTTTTCTTTAAACAACTTGGCATTTTCATAGGCTTGGGTTCTCCATTCATCAAGTGAGCTAATATCAAATAACCTCTTCTCACCGGCAAGTTTGAAATCATACTTGAGCTCTTTAATAGCCCAATATTGCTTATGTTCTAGTTCAAGAGGTAAGTGACAAGCTTTTCCATAAACCATTTTATGTGGAGACATACCCATAGGATTCTTATATGCAGTTCTATAGGCCCATAATGCATCATCAAGTTTCTTGGACCAATTCTTTCTAGACCTATTAACAGTCTTTTGCAAAATTAATTTGAGCTCTCTATTACTCAATTCTACTTGACCACTAGACCGTGGGTGATAAGGAGATGCAATTCTATGATTAACGTCATATTTAGCAAGCATTTTACGGAAAGCACCATGAATAAAGTGTGAACCACCATCAGTCATTAAATATCTAGGGACTCCAAACCTCGGAAAAATAATGTTGCTGTCAGCCTGTTAACATTAAGTTACCTTGCCATGCCATGTATTGCTCTGTTGTGAGTGTTACAAGATCACCAACATGCCTACTTATCGTTGTTTCTTCCATGTATGAATCTGTCATATCACTTGCTATGTTTACATGGGTGCCATCATATTTTCTGTGCCCTTTTGGCTCATGGTCAGTAAGGGATTTTTGTTATAGGAAATTAGTAGATTCATGCCTTGCCTTTTTTTGCCATGTTAAGTTCCTATAACATGTTTTTTGATAGCCCTAAACATTGCAACCTGATGTTATTTTTGCCAAGTCTGTAAATTGTTATTATTTGCAATCTTGCCATGTCCTTTTGAGCATGTTCTAGTGTTTTCTGGAGATAGCTCAGTGTTCATGTTTTGTCATGCTTTACCTGTACTTCATGCCCATGCCTTTTTCTCTTATGTTGGGTTGCTGTAGCTTATTGTTTTGATGCTTGCTAGTTGCCTAGTTGCTGTTTTGGACAACTTGTCCTTTAAACTTGTATAGAGTGTATGTGTTAAACCGTTGCTCCGTTTTGAGTGTTTCTCAATATGAAACTTGCTTAGAATTGCATGTAGTTTCATATTATCATGTTGCATCCTTGTTTTGAGGTGTTTGCTTGAAGTTTGAATGCCTTTTGCATCAATGCCATGTTTAACTTGTTTTGCTCATATCTTCTAGGCCGTAGCTCCGAACTAAATGAACTTTATATGTAACTTGACTAGAATCTCGTGTAGATCATCTTGGTGCATATTAACTTGTTGTTTAACAACTTGAACATAAGGTTTATTCAGATCTGGACCAATTTCTAAATCTGCATATGAGGACTTGCCGGAATTGTTATATGTTGTTTCCGGCCTCATTTAAACTTGCTTTGACATGTTGCTCTTGTATCATCTCTTGTCATGAGTAGCTTAATGTAGCCTTGCCATGCATCATACTTGGTTGAGCATCATGTCTTGTTCATGTGGTGTGTTTACTATGTTGTGTGCTTCTTCTCGATAGTTCCCGTTTCGTTGCGATCATGAGGATTCGTTCATCTACGCTTGGTTCGTCTTCGTGGCTTCATCTTCTTCATGGACTCGTTCTTCTTCCTAGCGGGGTTTCAGGCAAGATGACCGTCACCCTGGATCTAACTACTATGATTGCTATGCTAGTTGCTTCGTTCTATCGCTTTGCCGCGCTACCTATCCCTTGTTCTATCAAGCCTCCCAAATTGCCATGTCAGCCTCTAACCTTGTCACCTTCCTAGCAAACCATTGCTTGGCTATGTTACCGCTTTGCTCAGCCCCTCTTATAGCGTTGTTAGTTGCAGGTGAAGTTGAAGATTGCTCCATGGTGAATAGGATTATGTTGGGATATCACAATATCTCTTATATTATTAATGCATCTATATATTTGGTAAAGGGTGGAAGGCTCGGACTTATGCCTGGTGTTTTGTTCCACTCTTGCCGCCCTAGTTTCCGTCATATCGGTATTATGTTCCCAGATTTTGCGTCCCTAATGCGGTTGGGTGATTTATGGGACCCCATTGACAGTTTGCTTTGAATAAAACTTTTCCAGCAAGGCCCAACCTTGGTTTTACCATTTGCCTCACCACCACCTATACATTTCCCTTGGGTTGGCCAACCTGAGGGTCATCTTTATTTTAGTCCCCCCGGGCCAGTGCTTCTCTAAGAGCTGGTCCGAACCGAGCGATGTCCGGCGCCCCCTGGGCAACCGGGGTCTATGCCAACCCGACGTCTTGCTCATCCGGTGTGCCCTGAGAACGAGACATGTGCAGCTCCTATCGGGATTTGTCGGCACATCCTGGCAGCTTTGCTGGTCTTGTTTTACCATTATCGAAATGTCTTGTAAACCGGGATTCCGAGACTGATCGGGTCTTCCTGGGAGAAGGAATATCCTTCGTTGATCGCGAGAGCTTATCATGGGCTAAGTTGGGACACCCCTGCAGGGTATAAACTTTCGAGAGCCGTGCCCGTGGTTATGTGGCAGATGGGAATTTGTTAATATCCGGTTGTAGATAACTTGACACCAGATCCGAATTAAAACGCATCAACCGTGTGTGTAGCCGTGATGGTCTCTTTTCGGCGGAGTTCGAGAAGTGAACACGGTTTTGGGTTATGTCTGACGTAAGTAGGAGTTCAGGATCACCTCTTGATCATTGCTAGCTTCACGACCATTCCGTTTGCTCTCTTCTCGCTCTTATTTGCGTATGTTAGCCACCATATATGCTTAGTCGCTGCTGCAACCTCACCACTTTACCTCTTCCTTGCCCATTAAGCTTTGCTAGTCTTGATACCCATGGTAATGGGATTGCTGAGTCCCCGTGGCTCACAGATTACTACAAAAACAGTTGCAGGTACAGGTTATGCGAAGATCATGACGCGAGAGCGATGTTTGCTTGTTTTGGAGTTCTTCTTCTACTTCTTCTTCGACAGGGGATAGGTTCCAGGTCGGCAGCCTGGGCTAGCAGGATGGATGTCGTTTGAGTTTCTGTTTGTGATTCATCCATAGTCGGATGGTGCTCTTATGTAAGATGATGTTGTATTCGTGTGGCATTGTATGCCTTATGTATGTATCCGTATCTATTATTTAATGTTGATGTAATGATATCCACCTTGCAAAAGTGTCTTCAAGATGCGCTTCTTTCCTTGGTGGGACCTTTGAGTTCCTTTAGGATAGGGTCGCATCTTGGGCGTGACAAGTTGGTATCAGAGCCTCGACCGACCCTAGCAGCCCCCTTGATTGAGCGTGTAGTTTGGCCGTTGTTGAGTCTAGAAGAAAACCGTTTTCGGAATTTAGTTATATCGGAGAGTAGGAATTCTTTTTACTCCTCAGCCCCTTCGTTGCTCTGGTGAGGAATCTTGGTGTTGGTGTTTTGAATTACTCCTCTTCCCTTTCAAACTTTCTTTAGGATCACGTAGTTAGTTTTCCGATCGTTGGTTCTCAGCTCTTTTTATCCGGTGTATTTCTCGTCAAGTTGATTCGACCCTCTCCATTTTTGCAAGTTCAATCCTCAGTTGTTTTCTTTTTCCCACCCGCCCACCCTTTTCTTCTAGGAACCGGAGTCTGTAATCGAGTATCCTTCCTACTCGTGCGAAGTCTTTGTTTTCTTTCCTCAATGTCTTCAACCGGTGTTTTCTCTTCAAGATATTCGTCGGTTTCCCCTTCCAAGTTGCGTTTGTTTTCCCTCCCTCCCACCCTCTTCTTCCCGGAGCTTGAGTCTGTTTCGTCCATCAATTTCATTCGTGTGGAGCATCTTCAGCTTTTCGTCAATTGTTTCAACCGGTGAATTCTCGTTTTGTTCGACATTCTTCTTCTCTTTTTCTTTTCCGGTGGACTCAACTCAAGTTTTTTGGGTTGATCACATTCTTTTCCTTGGTTAAAGTGTTCTCCTTACTCGTTTGCCTCTTGCCATTCAATCATTCTGGAGTTCTAGACATCTCAGGAGATTCGTCTATGTTCGAATTAATTCGAGGTTATCACCTCATTCAAATATTTCAATTGTTCTGGTGCATCACCTCTTCTTCAATCCTTCCAACGGTGTTTATTTTCAGTGGGCCCTAACCCACATGTCTTTTCCCAGGATCTTACCTGACTCTTCTAATTCTCCCGGAGTTATTCTCAAATTCTTCTCAAGTGTGACGTAAGAATTGATTTCATCAGTCAGATCTTTTCCAAGATCAATTTCAAATCATTTTCATTGTTGCATCAACCTCTTCGCTTTTTCTTTCACCGGAGTGCCTTAACAAATTTTGGTGGTGTTTCTCGTCGTCTTTTGAAGACCGAAGAAGAGTTTTTCCTCTAAATCTTGTCTGTTCTCTCAAAGATTCGCGGTTCTAGCTTCATATTATCCTCTCGAATTATTTCATTTGTCAGATATTCTTTTCTTATCCAGAGTATGTCAGAAGTTGCTTTCCCGTTTCTGTTCACCGGAGGCCATCGTTCCAGAAGAATTCTTCGTCCTCACATTTCAGCTACCATTATTCATTTAACCCGGCACTTCGTTCAAATGTTCTTTAATCAGCTCGAGTTCTTCCCATTCTCTTGTATCTAAATCCCCTCTAGCATATTTGTTCTTCTAACTCTTCTCGGTGATTCATTCTCTTTCATCAGTCATTTTTCGAATTCTTACGGTGGTTCGTTCAAGATTCTTTTTCTTTGATTAGCATATCAATTCATTCGTTCTTTTCAATCCTACCGGTGGTTCATGAAGACTTTCTCAAGTTTTGTGCTATACCCCCCCTTAATCCTTTTCAAGAAGAAAAGTAGTATGCAAAATTCGTTTGTCATCAATTAAATTTGATGAAGGATAAGCATACAATAAATCTTATTCTTATTTCATCCAAGTGAGTAATCCCTTCCTTTGGAGTTTTTTCTTGAAAAATAAATTCTGGTTCCAAGTGTTTTCATTTTTTCTTTTCCGGAGTTCAAATTTCCTCGGCCATCTCGTCGGAAACTCCATCTAAATCACCGCAAGGCTTAATCTTATTCTTTCATCCTTCATTTTATCTTGTCATCCTTTTGTTACCGGAGTTCTTCACGGTGGCTCGTCATGATTTAATTCATTCTTCAAGAGTTCATCGAGATTCTTGTTGGAGGAGTTCAAGTATCTTTCTTCTCGCATCGCGAAGTGTAATTAATTCTCCGTATTCTTTTGAAGTGGAGTTTTGCATTTCTTCGTTCTTCTCAGCTATCCAATCATTTCCGTTTGTGGCCGGTTATCACCTTATGATCTTGAGATGTTACCTATAACACCACAACAAGCTTATTCTTTTCATTGTTGATTTTCTCAACAACTTCGTTTAAACCTTCCTTCTAAAGATGCTTTCAATTTCATTCGTGGCACAAGTTTTCATTTTATTCTCCGTTCTTTTCATTCAACGCTTTCATTTCTTTCCGGAGGTTTTGTGTCATGTCTTCATCAAGTATCATTCCATCCTCTCAAGCTCGTGTTCTATTCCTCCATGTTTCAGCCGGAGTGCTGCCTAAATCCTTTCAGTCTTATTCGTTTCTTATCTTGTTCTAAGCGGAGTGGTTTCATAGTCTATCTGATTCCGTGAGCTTTTGATTCTCGTCATTCTCGTCGTTCCTCTCTTCTTCTCGAGTGCTCTCGATTCTTTGCCTCTTCTCTTGAGTTCTTGTTTCACCTCTTCTTTTTTCTCTTCCGTCTCATTCCTAAGGTCTCGGGACGAGATCTCTTGTTAGGGGAGGAGAGTTGTAAGGCCCCGAGTTCGATGCGCCAGGTGTCTTCCAGTTATTTGCCGTTGTTGCCATGTCATTTGCTTGCGTGTTGCACTTTGCCTTGTCATCTTGTTTTGCTTTGTTCCTTTATTTGTTGCATATGCCACACTCATCATTGTTATATTGCATTGCCTCTTGTCATTTTGCATGCTAGTCATATACTTTTTGGTAATCATCATGTTGTTGCCATGTTCATCTTGTGCATTGCCCTTTATATATGTTGTGTGTTGCTCTAGTTGATGTGTGTGCATCACCCCTTTGCTATCTCTCTCAAACCAAGCCATGCACCATCACCTTCTCCTTCCTCTTATTTTACTCCTTTATGCAAGTTCCATTTCTGTAACGCCCCGGATCCGATGCGCCAGGTGTATGCCAGTTATTCGCCGTCGTTGCCATGTCATTTGCTTGCATGTTTCATTTTGCCATGTCATCCTCTGCATTTCATCCGCATGTTTTTCAAAACTTGCATCCGTTCGGGTTCTCCCGGTTCTCTCCGTTGTCCGTTCGGAGTCCAGACAAACTCGCACGCGCCCGCGGCACCTCCAAAATATTATTTTATAAGTGGCATAAAAATGTTCTCGGAATGGGTTGCAACTTGTTGTGCGGTCTTATTATAGTGTAGACAGAGTGCCTGCCAAGTTTCATCACATTCGGAGTTCGTTTGACTGCCCAACCGTTAAATATATAACCGCGATATAGTCGGTATATTCGTCGGACGTTTCGGTCTCCGAAACTACTGCCGGGCCTCTCTCTCTCTCTTCCCTGCTTCAGCCCCTGGCCTTTCTAGCACAGCCCACCTAGGCCCAGTCTACCTCTCCTCGCGTCCGGAACCGTCCGATCAAGATCGGAGGCTCCAGAAACCCCTCCTAACCCCTCAAACCGTAGCCCCTACCTATATAAGGAAGTCTCCCCTTCCATTTTTGGCAGCAGCCAACCCCCTCCTCAAAATCCGCGCCTCTAGCCGCCTCCCTCCTCCATTTCTGCGCCCGACCTCAGCCCTGCTGCCACTTGGGGCGTCCCCATTGGGCGCGCTGCCGCCAGGGCCAACCGGCGCCCGCCATGTGGCCTGGCCACGTCACCCCTGGCCTCCTCACGCCGCCGCGAAACCCGCGGGCCCACTGGAACCTAGATCGAGGCCCGCCAAGCCCATATGGACCCGAGGCCGCCCCAGCCTCCCACGTCCGAGCGCTCTCGTCTTCCCCGAGCCGCCATCAGCCGCTGCCCCGCCGCCGGCGACCAGGGCCTCGCCGCCCCGCTGCCAGACCGTCGTCCGCCGTCGCCTCATCCCCACTGGAACCCGCAACGCCTCCTTGCTTTGTCGCCCCTCGCTGTCGCCCCCGCGCCATGGATCCAAGCCGCCGCCCTTGGAGCTCCTCACCGGAGTCTCCCCTGCCGCCGCCGCCACCGGGAATGGCCCCCTCAGCCCCGGATCTGGAGGATCCCGGCCTCCTCCACCCGTCCTCGACCCGTTTGTGTCGCGCCGGACCTTCCGAGCCCCGCTGCCTTCAAGCTGCCGCCGGCCACGCCATGGCCTCGCTCGGTCTCGCGCGGGGGGAGACGAGCCCTCTAGCCCGCGTGGGTCACCGCATGGGCCTCGGCCTCCCAGGCCCAGCAGCGCCGGCCCAGCCCGCCCTTCCCCTCCGGCCCAGAGTCGGCCCAGCCCAGCTCCGCCCCTCTTCGACCCAAGGCCACGCTGGTGAGCCCTGCTGCTATCCCCCGCCCCGTGCGACATTTAGTCATTCTGCGCTCACCCTGTTTTTTTTCAAAAAACGACTAAGTCCCCAGATCTGCAGTAATTATCATGGCATGTTCGACGCATCGTATCTCTGCATCCGTAGCTCCGATTTGTGCGTGTAATATGTCAAATTGTTCGTCTCAACGAGTACACCATTTCATTCCATTGCACCATGTTCATTTGAGATCATCTTGATGCCTGAATCATTGCTGCAAGAGTGCTTCATGATGTTTTCTGATGTCTGTTAACAGAACGAGCTCTTTTGTCATTTTTGCCATGATTGATGTGTGCATCCTATGAGGTTGATGTCTACATGTGTTTTGAACTATGCCATGTCTTCTTTACAGATGTGCTTACCATGTATTTTTGTGATCAATGTGCTGACTAGCACAAGCATGCAAACTAGGCATCATGATGTTGCTGATTTTAGTCCCTGTTCTGCTGATATTTTGATGCCATGTAAACTTGATGCTACAGAGAGATCCATGCATATTTTGAGATACTTCAGTAAGAGTGTTTTGAACATATGGTTATTGTCTATCCATTCATGCCCCTATTTGCATTTATGGAGTAGTCTACCATGTCATTTTTGTGCTCTACTTTTGCTCCAAAATGTTCCTGGCAGATTGTTTACATGTTATTCAATTTTGCCAAGGTTGTTGTAGTTGATCCTTGCATGCTATGAGCTTGTTCTTGCCTTGGTGTGTTACATAAACACGTCTTCTTGATGATGCTATTCTTATCTTGTCATGCAATGACTTGTGGTGAGTGTTTCGAGCTTGTTAAGTAGTGTACTTGATGTTGCTGTTTTGCTAGGCTGAATCTGTTATTTGGTGATGCTATGTAAACCTGCTGCTACTAGTCATTCTATGCATAATCTGGAGATGATCACTAAATATGTTTTCTTCTACATGTCATCCTCTAACCATACATGCCCCTGGTTGCATTTATAGCTTGCTGTAGCTTGTTGTTTCCTTGCTCCAAAGTTGCTTCATAATGTTGCTGTCAACGTGTTAACATTAAGTTCAGTTGTTACCATGATTGTTGCTAGTGTTCCATGTACCCTATGACCTTGCTCTTGCCATGATTAGCTTCATAAACATGTCTTCTTACTGTTGGGTGCCTTGCCATACCATGTATTGCTCTGTAGTGAGTTGCACAAGCTCATCTACATGCCTTCATAATTTTGTTTCTGCCATGTTTGAATGTGTAATATAAATTGCCATGTTTACATGGGTGCCATCATATCTTATGATCCTTTTTGGCTCATGGTCAGTAAGGGACTTTTGATCTATGAAATTAGTAGGTTCATGCCATGCCTTTGTTTGTCATTATAAGTTCCTGTAACATGTTGTTTGATAGCTCTAAACATTGCAACCTGATGTTATTTTCTGCGAAGTCTGAATTGTTATTATTTGCAATCTTACCATGTGTGTTTGAGTATGTTCTGTTGATTTCTGGAGATAGCTCAGTGTTCATGTTTTGTTATGCTTTACCTTTACATCATGCCCATGTCTTTTGTTTTCATGTTGAGATGCTGTAGCATGTTGTTTTGGTGCTTGCAATATGCCTAGTTGCTGTTTTGGACAGCTTGTCCTTTAAACTTGTCTCATGTGTGTGTGTTGAACCGTTGCTCCATTTTGAGTGTGCTCTTTATGAAACTTGCTTAGAATTGCATGTAGCTTCATATTATAATGTTGCATCCTTGTTTTGAGGTGTTTGCTTGATGTTTGGGTGCATTTTGCATCAATGCCATGTTTAACTTGTTTTGCTCATATCTTCTAGGCCGTAGCTCCGAACTAAATGAACTTTATATGTAACTTGACTAGAATCTCGTGTAGATCATCTTGGTGCATCTTAAGTTGGTGTTTAACAACTTGAACATAAGGTTTATTCAGATCTGGACCAATTTCGAAATATGCATATGAGGACTTACCGGAATTGTTATATGTTGTTCCCGACCTCATTTAAACTTGCTTTGATGTGTTGCTCTTGTTTGCATCATCTCTTTACATGAGTAGCTTCATGTAGCCTTGTCATGCATCATGCTTGTTGTGCATCATGTCATGTTCATGTGTGGTGGGTTTACCTTGTTGTGTGCTTCTTCTTGTTAGTTCCTGTTTCGTTGCGATCGTGAGGAATTGTTCGTCTACGCTTGGTTCATCTTCGTGGCTTCATCCGTTCGTCTTCTTCATGGACTCGTTCTTCTTCCTTGCGGGATTTCAGGCAAGATGACCGCTACCCTGGATCTCACTACTATCATTGCTATGATAGTTGCTTCGTTCTGTCGCTATGCTGCGCTACCTATCACCTGTTTACCAATCCTCCCATATTGCCATGAACCTCTAACCTTTGACACCTTTCCTATGTAAAGCGTTGTTTGGCTATGTTACCGCTTTGCTCAGCCCTCTTATAGCATTGCTAGTTGCAGGTGAAGTTGAAGATTTCTCCATGGTGGACAGGATTTTTGGTTGGGATATCACAATATCTCTTATATTATTAATGCATCTATATACTTGGTAAAGGGTGGAAGACTCGGCCTTTTGCCTAGTGTTTTGTTCCACTCTTGCTGCCCTAGTTTCCGTTATACCGGTGTTATGTTCCCGGATTTTGCGTTCCTTACGCGGTCGGGTGATTTATGGGACCCCCTTGACAGTTCGCTTTGAATAAAACTCCTCCAGCAAGGCCCAGCCTTGGTTTTACCATTTGCCTCACCATCACCTATCCTTTTCCCTTGGGTCGGCCAACCCAAGGGTCATCTTTATTTTAGCCCCCCGCGGGCCAGTGCTTGTCTAAGTGTTGGTCCGAACTGAGCAACCTGCGGGGCCACCTCGGGGCAACTCGAGGGCTGGTTTTACTCGTAGCTAGACTTATCCGGTGTTGCCCTGAGAACGAGATATGTGTAGCTCGTATCGGGATTGTCGGCGCATCGGGCGGCTTTGCTGGTCTTGTTTTACCATTGTCGAAATGTCTTATAAACCGGGATTCCGAGTCTGATCGGGTCTTCCTGGGAGAAGGTATATCCTTCGTTGATCGCGAGAGCTTATCATGGGCTAAGTTGGGACACCCCTGCAGGGTATAATCTTTCGAAAGCCGTGCCTGCGGTTATAGGCAGATGGGAATTTGTTAATGTTCGGTTGTAGATAACTTGACACCAGATACGAATTAAAACGCATCAACCGTGTGTGTAGCCGTGATGGTCTCTTTTCGGCAGAGTCCGGGAAGTGAACACGGTTTCTGGGTTATGCTTGACGTAAGTAGGAGTTCAGGATCACTTCTTGATCATTACTAGTTGACGACCGCTCCTCTTGCTCTCTTCTCGCTCTTATTTGCGTATATTAGCCACCATAACATGCTTAGTCGCTGCTGCAGCCTCACCACTTTACCCCTTCCTTTCCCTTTAAGCTTTGCTATTCTTGATACCCATGGTAATGGGATTGCTGAGTCCTCATGGCTCACAGATTACTACAACAATAGTTGCAGGTACAGGTTTTGAGATGATCATGACGCGAGAGCGATGATTGCTTGTTTTGGAGTTCTTCTTCTGCTTCTTCGATCAGGGGATAGGTTCCAGGTTGGCAGCCTGGGCTAGCAGGGTGGATGTCGTTTGAGTTTCTGTTTGTGATTCATCCGTAGTCGGATGATGCTCTGATGTATTGTGATGTTGTATTCGTGTGGCATTGTATGCCTCTTGTATGTATCCCCAAATATTATGTAATGTTGATGTAATGATATCCACCTTGCAAAAGCGTTTCAATATGCGGGTCTATCCTTGGTGGGACCTTCAAGTTCCTTTTGGATAGGGTCGCATATTGGGTGTGACAAGTTGGTATCAGAGCCTCGACCGACCCTAGGAGCCCCCTTGATTGATCGTGTAGTTTGGCCGTTGTTGAGTCTAGAAGAAAAACTGTTTTCGGAGTCTAGTTATATCGGAGAGTAGGAATTCTTTTTACTCCTCAGCCCCTTCGTCGCTCTGGTAAGGAATCTTGATGTAGGTGTTTTGAATTACTTCTCTTCCCCTTCAAATTTTTCTTTAGGATCACGCAGTGAGTTTTCCGGTAGTTGTTCCTCAGCTCTTTTATCCGGTGCATTTCTCGTCAAGTTGACTCGAGCCTCTTCATCCTTGCCAAGTTCAATCCTCAGTTGTTTTCTTTTCCCACCCGCCCACCCTTCTTCTTCTTGGAACCGGAGTCCGTAATCGAGTATCCATCCTATTCGTGCGAAGTTTTTGCTCTCTCTCCTCAATGATTTCAATCGGTGTTTTCTCTTCAAGATATTCGTCGATTCCCCCTTCCAAGTTGCTTTTGTTTTCCCGCCCTCCCACCCTTTTCTTCCCAGAGTCTGACTCTCTCTCGACCAT